>NC_056737.1:1826506335-1826716335 GCF_019279795.1 Protopterus annectens
GATTGTGAAATAAGAAGGTTGGAGGATTAGGAGTGAGCCCCTGGTGGAACAAGAGCAAAGCCAGTTTTTACTTCGGTATTCTTTGAGTAGTTTCTTGAAATTAGTTAGGTTAACAGTGGATAAGATAGATTGTGGGACAGTGTTCCAAATTTTGGAAATATAGTTGGAGTAAAGAGAGTCACCAGCAGTATTCTTAGATTTGGAAATTTGTAAGAGGGATTTATTTGAGGACTGGAGGACTCAAGTGTTAGTGTAGGGGAGGAGCAGTTGTTGGAGGGCAGGGGATTTGTCTGGTTGGTGAATGAGTTTGTGGGCCGTAGTGAGCTGGGTGAATGTTAAGTAGTGGGGTAGCTCAAACCAGATGGGTTGTTGTAAGGCCATGCAATGATGGGTTCAATGAGAGGAGTTAGTAGCAAACTTAGCTATTGTATTATAGCAAACCTCAAGTTTTGCTAATTCTGTTTTCTTTAAGCTGGTGAATATTGGGGAGGCATATAGTACTAGTAGTATAGAGAGTAACTGGGTTCTGGCAATTTCCTGTGTAGTAGCAGAAGTGAGGAAATGTTTGTTCCTGTAAAGAGAGCCTAGTTTTACATGAGTATTTGTGATGGCTTGTGATAGGTGTCTGTCAAATTTCATGTTGTTGTCAGTTATTACAACTAACAATTTAGTATGAGAAACAGCTGATATTGTAGTATTGTCTGATGAATATATGTGAAATGAAGATGGGGAATCAGGGGAGTTACCGCGAAGGAAGAGCATAAGTTTAGTTTTATTTAAGTTAAGGATCAGTTGTGAGTCTGATAGCCAAGTTTCCACAGCTGAGAAAGCCTGCTCTGTTGTTTCTTTGAGTTCTTGCAGGGAGGATGCAGTATAGATAAGAGTAGAGTCATCTGCGTATTGAACTATGGTGGCTAGTTGGGTAGCAGTGTAAAATTTATTTGTAAAAATACTGAAAAGAAGATGACCCAAGATTGAGCCCTGAGGGACTCTCATGGAAACAGGTAAAAGAGAGGAGAGCATAGGCTAGAGTCCAACAAAATAGTTTTGCAAAGTTTTTCACATTGTTTCTTGGAACCAGGTCAAAGGCATCGGTGACATAAATAAGTATAGCTCATCTATGGAAATCTTCATTTATCCCTTTGAGTATGCCATTTGATAAGGTCCAGAGGAAGCCATGTTTTTTCAACCAGACCAGAAACTATATAAGAATTGAGTGATGCTCAACATTAAGAAGTGTGAACATGAAGGATGACTCAGTTTACTTGCATCACTAAGTCCGGCTTTGCAATGTGTTAGAGAACGCCTCTTGTCCTAAGGTACAGTAATCTCAGAATTAGTATACATATGTAGTATGGCTTTGAGGGGCACAGCTCGCCATGCATCCTAGGGTATATGATTTCTCTGAAAAAAATACTTTACTATTGCAACAGTAAGTTTTAATTTTCACTGTGCTGATTGTAAGGTACGTAAATGCCAGTGCAATCGTGAGTTTTAGTTTTCATTGTGCTGATTGTTGTTGTTTGTCTTTCGGCTTTTTCCCGGTAAGGGGTCACCACAGTGGAACTTCAGTCCACTAATGATTAGCAGTAGATTTTTATGAAACACCGAGGTGCCAGCTCGATGCCCAACCTTCAACGAAAGAACACCCATTTACGCACGCATGTCTTTTGAACGCTACCCAACCGCAGGGAGGACATGCAGACTCCACACAGAAGGCACTCCCAAGCCAAGCCGAGAATCGAACGGGAGAGCCTCTTGCTGTGAGGTAACAACTCTACCTCCATACCACCACGGAAACCTTTCATTGTGCTGATTGTAAAGTACCTAAATATTTTCAGGGAAGGAGGCTACTTTTGGAACTACTAAGGGAAGTGCTGCAGGGAGTAGGCAAGTGGTCACTAATAGTTGGTAGGTGGACTAATAGCAAACAGACTCCATGAGGAATATTTGTTATTTGGGGTTGACAGAAGAAATGGTTATTGGTGATATAGTTTGGTCTAGTGCCTTTGCTAACCTCTTGATTTTACCCAAGTTTTGCTGTGGTGCCAAGGATAATATTTTTATTGGTTCTAGTTTTACAGTGTAGATGGATATATCCATGAGTATGACCCAGATGACCTGAGTTCAGTTAATGTCCCATGCACTAGAACAGCTGGGGAGGCAGTATAGGAGGGAATGGTCACTACTGGCTCAACCATTTAGGAATGGAGGAATGCATCTTTGGCTCACTGTTTAGGTGACACAACCCTTGGAGCATAGTCCTACCAAGCACTCATGCTGCCCTTGTAGAAGTGTACCAGCTACAGAAGTGAACATGCAGAGGCAAATGTACCATAGGAGGCAGCATTCAGAGACACATGTACCACAGGAGGCAGCATTCAGAAGCACATGTACCGCAGGAGACAGCATTCAGAGGCACATGTACTACAGGAGGGAGCATTCAGTGGTGCTCAAAGGAGCAGGCACAGGGAATACCCAAAAGTTGACTGAGTCCTTATCACCTGACCTGCACTATAGAAGGAATGAATGAGTTGTTGGACCTGTTCTATGCTGGACATGCCTGTTTCTTACCCCTGATAAGGAATGGGCCAGTTGGGCTAGTTTTGTGGAGGTAGCGGAGCCACTGGGCATGTCTAAAGAATATTTTTATTGCCCTGTAGGAGGTTAATATTTAAGTATTCAAGAATGGCAGATTTTTCTCCTAGTTACAGGTTGAATTATTATATATAAACATTCTAAAAAATCATTGATTAAATCTGGGAGTGATAGATAAGTAACAGACAATGCAGCTTTATTAACTGGTTTGAGCCTTTCTCCAGTAGACACACAGTTGATGCCATGGTATTGTCAGAGGTGGTTTGACCATGATGTCTAACTTTCAAGGTAGATTTATTAGGTAGAAGTGCATCACCCCCTGTTTGTTTGCCTGGTCCTTTGCATGTATGTGTGTGCGTGCAGCAAATATGTGGTATGGTTATCAGCCCTTGCCTCAAGGTCCCCTGTCATGGGAACAACTTTAGGTTATGAGCTAGGTGATGTTGAGTATGACTGCCATAAAGTGATTAGTTTTGTCTTCTCACAGACAGTCCCACTCTCATTTGTCCCTTTTAAAAACTGTCTGAATTTCACTCCATTTAGAGTGCAGCTCAGGTGTTTGTGGGAAAATTAAAACATAGCATTATCCGTTATTTGTTGTTACAGAATGGTATAATTAGCAGACCATATAAATGTTTGCATGATAAGGATAAAAATCAGTCAGATGAGGTTAGAAAAGATTATGAAGAGAGACCAGATAAGCGAGTCGCAAAGAATCAATGGGGGGATATTTGTATTTCTCCCAAATATGCAGCAAAGTCTAGAAGATTTAGGATCTTTGCTTGGAAGCATTTACATAGTTATTTTTATACCCCAAGTAGACTCTAATGATTTTTTTCTGCAGGTGGATAGCAAATATTGGAGGTGTGTTGGGGAAGAAAGAGATGATTGGGAACCTAATTTCTGGGATTGTAATGAGTTGGTAGATTTTAAACAATTCCTGCAAACTACTCTATCAGAAATACTGGGTGAGCAAACTGGTATAACTAAGGAAATAATTTTTGAGCTATGTTAAAGAATTGGAATTGCCTAGTCATAGTAAGGCTTTGCTGAGTCTAATTATGGTGGCTGCCAAAAAAGCAATTACTAGAAAATGGAAATCAAAGTCTAAAAGAACTGTGCTAGAAGTAGTGAATGTAGTAACAGAGCTAAAACAACTGGAAATGGGATCTTTAGAAAAGGTAGGAGCAAATCACATCAACATAAATGGGAATTGTGGGAACAAAACATGCAGAATAATGTTTTGAGGGGGAATGAGGTTTAAAATAATAAAGGATTTGAATGAGCTGTGTAATGTTTGACTGACAGTGACTGGATAGATTGTAAGTGATGTATGTTTGCAACGAAAAATATGTCAATATTTTTTTTTCATTTATATAAATGTATGATTGCTTATGTCATAAGTAATAATTTAATAAAGATGTTTCTAGTTTAAAAAAACAAACAAAAAAAAAAAACATTGCAATAAACTCTCAATTAACTGGAACACAAGCAACCAGAACTCTCAAGTAACCAGAAAAAAAGACTGAAGAAATACAGTACAATTTTCATGTGTTGTACTTTCTGTCCCCCCCCCCCCCGCAGAAACATACCTTACGGTTTTAGAGTTTTAGAGTTTTAAAAAGGAAGATAGGAATAAATTCCATCTCTCCCCAACTAAGAACAAGTCAAACCAAACAAATAGCATAGAGTACAGTATTAGTCAGGTCTATTTTTAATAGTAACTCTCAAGCAACCAGAAATGACAGTTTACTGTATTCCTTATCTGTGAAGTGACAGCTTTTGAATTCCTGTTATCTTCTTAAGGATCACCAGCTGTTTTCTGATCTCAAGCTTTTTGTCACAACTTTTAACCAACTATACATTTTAAAAGTTAACTAAATAAATTTTCTTCATTTGACATTGAAAGATCCCATTTTACCTGCATCTCCAAAAGTCCCTCCAGACAATTTCATGGCTCTGCCTATCATAAGTACATAAAGGGTTAATCTTGTAATATGGTTAAATGAACAGGCAATGTGCATGTCTATCATATTTGTGTTTATCAAACATTTTTATTAATTTCATTAAATTTGTATTAATTCTTTCTATGTGTGAATTCTGAGGATAATGTGGAGTATGGAACTATTATTTTTACTCCTTAAAACTGACAAACCATTTTCATTATTTCATTAATTTGTTCCTTTATATTATACTCACTTCACTTCTCATTACTCACCATTTTTAATCTTTCTGTATTAAAATGCTCTACCAAGGTACAAGGTAAGTGCACTATGATTTTACAAAACAAGAACATAGTTTCACAGACGTGCACTGCCCCTGCTGTTCCATTAGACACCTTATTACTCAATCAAATAGTAAGATACTGGGCAGACAACACCCTCATAGTTTTGGGTAAACACAGTCCTGTTAAGCTCATTGTTACCATGACAATATATTTGGAAAGACCATAAATAATCAAGCAGCCTCAGAAATGAGACACTCATCAGAGCCACTTTCTTGTTTCTACCTCCACACTAGGTCTTAGGTTTCCTTGACATACTATAGTCCAGAATGATGACCTTCTTCACTCCTTAAACTGTGACTGACCTAGACAGATCTCCTGCAGCAACCTTCATCTCCATGTAGACTTACTGACCTAGACAGATGTCCTACAGCCACCTTCATCTCCATGCACACTTACTGACCTAGACAGATCTCCCACAGCCACCTTCATCTCCATGCACACTTACTGACCTAGACAGATGTCCTGCAGCCACCTTCATCTCCATGCACACTTACTGACCTAGACAAATGTCCTGCAGCCACCTTCATCTCCATGCACACTTACTGACCTAGACAGAAGTCCTGCAGCCACCTTTATCTCCTTGCACACATACTTATCTAGACAGATGTCCTGCAGCCACCTTCATCTCCATGTACACTTACTGACCTAGACAGATCTCCTGCAGCCACCTTCATCTCCATGCACACATACTTATCCAGACGGATGTCCTGCAGCCACCTTCATCTCCGTGCACACTTACTGACCTAGACAGATTTCCTGCAGCCACCTTCATCTCCATGCACACTGTTTTGCATCCCTAGGAAGATGTGTTCTAGGACCTGCACAGCTAGCAAGAGTGTGTGCCTTGTGTAAGTGTGCCTTAAACCTGCAAACTTGTAGGGCTTCCTGAATTTATATCAATGCCACTGTGGGTCCTTGTTCTGTTTTAAACACTATTAAGATATCATCAGCAAACTGCAGTATTATACTTTTATATTTTTTCAGCTGCAAATTTTATAATAAATTGGATATAGGTTTGTGAAGTATAACTGGGCCATTGGGAAATCACTAAGAAAACTGCGTCCATGTGCAGGGATTTTTTATCTGCAGTGAATGCATATTTCTACTAAAAATCCTCTGTGATATTAGAGTGTGAGAGTCATTCTGATCTGGCTTGTAAACTTGTGTGTACAGTATTTTGGGGATGCACTTAAGTAATTATGCATGATCATAAGACTGCAGGATGTCTCCCTACTGAAAGTGTAAAATCTGTAACTGTGACTCCCGCAAGTGTTAAAAATAAGGTGCAAATAACATAAGTGACAGCAAGTCTTGGAACTTCATGCTTTACCACTGAACCATTTTTGCAGGGTTGCTTCATCTCCCTGAGGATGGAATACCCCACATCTCTGCTGCTTGTACTCCATGGCTGTTGTATCTTGGAGTAAGTCAAATATACTGTGGTACCACAACCACAGATTCAGTATATATAAATTCTCTTGTTGCATATTTAGCTTTGTACTTCTGTGAATTGCAGCAGCAGTCCTCAGAATTTCAACAGGAATGCTTCTGTAGAATGTTTGACAGGTCCTGTTTCAGGCAGGTATGCTCGGATATGGCACCATAGAAGGACAATGTTCTTGGCCTTGGAAAGTGATTTGAGGACTTGTTCTTTGGAGATTTGAGGGGTGAGTTTAGATATGGATATGTGATCTGGGAATGTAGAGGATGAAGTTAGAGTTAAATTTATTCACTAGTATATTGGCTATGTTCTCTGGGTTTGAGTATGTGATATCATTTACTATTAGTTCTGTGCAGTGCTGGGCATTGTCTCTGAGGGTTCTAGCATAGTTAAAGAAGGCTTTACGGATGTCTTTTGCTGAGGTGGCTATTTTTGCTTCATATCTAGCTTTTGTTGATTTGATTAAGGATCAGAGTTCCTTCTTAAGTTTAGCAAGAGTATTTTTGACACTTTGAGAGCTACATTTGTTATTGCATACAATGATTTTTTTTCTTTTGTTGTAGAGCCTGTTTATATTTGGGTTCTACCATAGGGTTTTATTTTTGAATTTGGCATCATGTTTACATTGGAGGGAGACAGATCCATCTATGAAGCTATTTACATGTGCATAGAATTTGGCAGTAAAGGAGATGCATATTAAGTGGTGTCATCAGATCGGACAGGGATTTAAATTTAGCCAGCTCATGATTCAGTTTTACTTTATAAAGACACTAATGCCTTTAATGCCTTTCGCTAATGCAGTGGGCATGAATGCTTGATAAATGCTGAAGACCTACACTGATAGTGTGCTCTAGGTGGTCTTGAACCATGTCTAAATGACTATGCATTTATCAACATATTCCAGGGTAAGCAGTGTCTGTAGGAAGTGGAAGTTTTTACTGAGGCTCTTGGTATTGAGCAACAATACGTTTATATTTTCTAGATTCTGTTTTCTTATGGTGGAAGCTTTGAAGACTGACATTGCCTAAAAAAGGCACTATATGGGTGCACAAGGTTTTAGCCAATATACAAAAGCCTTGGGGAGATAGGTGCAGAATGTCCCTGACAAAGCAGTTAGGACTGTCTACCATCTCCTCCTAGGCTGATATATACACTGGAGCCCCCTTGAATGGCACCACCTTGAATGGCACCAGAAGCTAACCAATTGCTGATGTCAATACATTTTTGCCCCTATTGTAGGATCATTATCAGTGATGATAAAATGCTACTAAGGCTAGGTTCATACCTGCCTTTGCAACATATTCCAAAAGCTCCATCATGTCTCTCTTCATATAGCCCTGAGAGATATATCTGATGTAGTTTACTCCCATTTATAGTATGACTGTCACATGTGTACTTGTGGTGCAAGGACCTGAGTGCATGTGTGATGTGGTGAATCTTAGCCTTTGATAGGCAGTTTACTGAGACCCTCTCCTTACTCTGGTGAGTGGTGCACCAGAGCGTCTCTCTATGGGATCACCTGTCAATAGGATATTGGATTGTGTGGAGGGTTGCCTTATGGGATTTTAAGTTGAGACTCTGTGACACTTGGATGCATGTTTCATGGAAGGTGCTACCTGAGTTGAGTGTTTGTGAGGTGGCTGATGGTACTTGTTTCTTAGATTACATTTTGGGGTTCTTTGTAGTTTAGGTAGGTTATTTTTAAGAGTGTCAGCATAGGTAGCTTTATGTGATTGGTCCGTATTGTATATGACAGGTAGAGTGTGGTGTTGCATGTTACTGAAAATTTGTTTGCTGTTTGCAGTAGCTTTATGTTTGATCTTTGCCTCTAGTAACATTATATAACTACATCTCTCACATACTGCCAATTTGTTTAAGAAGTAGGCAGTTATCGGTAAACATAAGACAATTGCTACATTGTTTTTGGATACCGACATCAACCAAGCTGGCTATAGAGACAGCTGGAAAGTGCACATCCATAGTCTCAGGTGCTTACTAATGTCATCCATAGTCTCAGGTGCTTACTAATGTCATCCATAGTCTCAGGTGCTTACTAATGTGGGCTGAAGGGAGAGTAGTGCTTGTGAAGTTTAGATTTGATTACTTCCTAACCTCTTGCTATAGTCTCCCCATGATGGAAAAACTTGGATAGAGCCTACAGCAGCTGGAAGCAATAGAAAGACAAGCTACACAAAGGCCATGAAGAGGTTCTCACCAAAACTGCTCAATGATGTCCCATACTCACCAATCAGAGACCAGCTCGGATTAGTGCCCCTCTAATTTTTCTGTTGCCAGAAGCAAAACAATAGCATTGATCCCAAGCTGTCTCTTAAGATGCAATTTCCAGGCTTTCCAGTGATTGGTAATAACAAAAAAGGCCAGATAATAATGTCCCTTTCCCTATTCTCTCACAGGAGCAGAGCAGATGCAATAATCCCAAGTAGATCTCTGAGAAACTATATTCTTATTTGCATGCTGTTCCCACACTGCGGAGCTGTTGGCAAGTGCTCCCATAGGTTCCATCCTTACCCACTCCCATTCTGGCCACCTGGACTGTATTTAGCAGTATGCAAAGAGGCTGCTGGTACTATATTCCTTTCTCCTTTACCCTTCCTTAGTTCTGTGTCTGAGGAGCCTGATTCATCTAAGTTTTATGGGAGAGGTCATTCTATATATCTGTTCATTTACTGTTTTATTCAGATATTCTCTGTCATTCTCATCAATCATTCTTTTAAGGCTTGATTTTTATCACCTAGGCACACATCAATCATTTTTAACTCTTAGCTGTTGCTTTTAATCCTGCCAGATGTTTTCTATTTCTTTTTTTTCCCAAATATTACTGTAGTTCATAGGTCTCAACTTCTTTGCTCAGGAGTCCAGGACAAAGTAAAAAATAATGGGGGACAAAAGCTCAGAATTTGGGAAAATGTTTAAATTACTCAAATTTATTTTAAAAAGTTAATAGAACAACAGGTTTTGCATCACAGCATTTTCTTAACAATAAAAAGCATGAAACTAATATCTGACATTGCTAACTCACTAATTCACAGTGATATACCAGATAATCAAACAAATTGCAAGAGACAGTGCAAAATATGGGACAAAATCAGGCATGTTCTGCAAAAATCATGGCTAGTTGAGAGGTATGCTGTAGTTTAGTTATATCACTATTTAGTCTAGTTGCTTCCAATGCTATTGGATTTTTCTGATCTCATTCTTAAAGGATGTTATCAGGAGTGTCATAATCAAACATTCAGATATAATAGTTTTAAAAAAAGTTATTACCACAGTTGTTTGATTCAATGAAATGGTAAAAAAGTCTTGTATACATAACTGAGGACATGGTTTTCTGTGCCAGCTCCAGAGGTCATTTCCCTTTTGTTTTGTTTTTTTTTGTTCAAATAATTTTATTCAGAAAACTTTTTTTTAAAACAATACATAGTAAATATAACAGATCAAATAAAAGTGAATTGAATGAATTATTTACAGAATATACAATGGCCTCAGGTCAGACAAAGTCAAAAGGAATACAATCATAGATACACAGACAAATAATAAAGGTTATTGTACAAGCATTAACAAATTATAACTTGCATTCTTGCTTCCTCTTTTCTTATGAAGATAAAATTGTGTCCATTGTGTCTGTATTAGGGAGAGAATTTTCTCCCAAGGATTGTTAGTCAATTTCTTCGGAAATATCCTCCTTTCCTTGACTTTAATTTTCAGCAGTGTTACTTCTTTCAATAGAGTGAGAAAATCGTCAATTGTTGGGATGATAGAGGAGTTCCATTTCCTAGTGATGCATTTTTTTGAGATAGCCATTATAGTCCAAAGAAGATAAAGATCCTTCTTTTTCATAGTAGTGGTTTCAATTTTATTCAGAAGAATTAATGACTTTGACAAAATAAAAGAGTCAGTAAAAATGGCTTGCAGAAATTCATCAATATCCTCCCAAATTTTTTTTAATATGAATACAGTCATATATAATATGTGACCAATTAGCATTACATTTTAGATTACATCTCCAGCATATTGCCTCATTAGTATTTTTAAATCTTGCTATTTTATTAGGGGTGTAAAAGGCTTTATGCAAGAATTTCCATGCAAAGATTCTCCAACTTTGCATATTTGAAGTTAACTTAATATAATATAGTATGTTTATTTTTGATTCCTTGGTTAACAACAATGAACAATCTTTACTGATAAAATTCCAAAATTTCTGGTTAGAATTTGTTTTGTAACTAATAATCATTTTATATAACTTTGAGGTTAAATTTGTCCAATTAAAGTCTCTGTATAATACTTCATGTAGATAAAATATAAATTTAGGTATGGAGTTAAATGAAGAATTTTCTATTGTTCTACACATATCTTGCACATATGGTACCAGACTATTAAGAACTAACCAGTCACTACTTGATAGATTGAATGTATTAATTATCTGATTGACATTCATGACTGTTAGATTTGCTATACATTGATACCAACATGAGAAATGATTTCCTTTCCATGAGTTAAGAGTATTTATGGAAATTTTATTAACAAAGTTTTTTGTAATATTAAAAGGAGTTAATAACTGAAACCATAATTTAATTTCAGTATTATTGTTTATGAAGTTCTGGAAAGTGCTATAAATGTAATTTATATAATTTAGGTTAGTAGGCTTGGTGAAATTGTATTGTAAGTTGATACAGATGATATTCCAGAGTACATTGTTCTGTCCAAGCAGCTGTATATTTTTTGCTAATTTATTTTCTTCCTGAACTATTTATTTTCTTCCAACTATGTATGTATGTAATGTTTTCCAAGCGGAAGAACTTTTGGGATCTATCCAATTTATAACTGTTTTAAGAACAGATGCTTTAATGTAAGATTCTAAATCAGGAAAGTTTATGCCCCCCATTTCCCAGGGTCTAATATGGTTTAGGAAAGTGATCCTATTTTTTTGAGATACCAAAGAAATCTTAAAAGATTCTATTTAATTCTTTTAAAACTTTTTTACTAGGCATAATAGGTATTGCTAAAGTGATGTAGTTTACCTTTGGGAGAAGTACCATCTTTATTAACTGCAATCTGTCTTCAAATGTTAGGAACAATTTATTCCATTTCACTATTAATGATTTAAGTGTACCCAGAATATTATTATGATTTGTAGATAGAGTTAATTCTAATGTTTCACATAAAACAATTCCTAAGTAATCTAGAGAAGAAACCTGTTTCCCAACAATTGGATTTATGTTAGAAATTGAATTATTTTTATTATTTAATAACATGTGTTTTGATTTGGAAGCATTACTCTTGAAACCTGAGATGTGATAATATTTTTCAGCTAATAAATTTAGTTCACATAGTGACTCTTCTGAATTTGATAAAGTGAGTAGAATATCATCAGCAAAAAGCATAATTTTGGAATGAATTTGATTATTAATTTCAATATAACAGTCCAGACACAGTTTATTTTACTTCAGATGTTAGCAACATTAGGAGAATAATACGAGAACGGTGGGATATCCTGAAAGTAGATGAGGAAATTATGAGGCTAGTAGGTGATGAACCTAGATTCATCTATAAGAACATGAAAAACATGAAAAGGTTATTTTATGGAAGACCAACTACTGGAAAGAGAGTAATAGCTTATAATACCATCCCATGTGGTAATTGTAACCAATGTAGCTATATTAACACCAGTAATACATTTCATTCCCCCCATATTTACAAAGAATTCTCTTTTATGACAGGAACCACCTGTAAGAGTGTTAATGTGATATATTTGGCACAGTGTGACGCATGTGATGCGTTTTACATAGGCAAGACCAATAGGGAATTTAGATTTCGCATCAGGGAACATTTATACCACATCAGGACTGGTCAAGAACACAATGCTCTAGCGAGACATTGTAAAAAGACAGGTCCAATGCACAGGTTTAGTTTCTGTGTAGTTCAACAGATTCGAACTAGTCCTAGAGGTGGGGATATAGAGGGTTTCACACTGGAAATGGAACTCAGATGGATAATTCGATTGAGAGCTGATCACCCACCCGGCTTGAATGACAAGATTAATATACAGACAATGTTAAAGAAACGGAAACTAAGGACAAAAGGAAAAATAAAATGATGAGTTATATAAATTAGTTTAATAGGCTAATTTTGGAGATCAGATCGTTATAATGGTTTGAAAATTAAATGTGAAAGTCTTTGTGTTAATAGAAAGTGTGTTTACATTAGGTTGTATCTCCCAAGTAGATGATAGTTGAGAGCTTTATATGCGTTCATCCACATTTTTTAGTATTTATATCTGCTATAATGGTTGGATAACAAATTATATTTCTGTTTTAAATAGAAATGTTGTATTAGATTTCACTCGTGATCAATACATACTCCCTGTGCAGACAATAATAATAATTAGATAATTCTGTACACATGCATAGGTTTTTTAAAGTATGTCTCATATTTTTATATATAGTGTTCTTATACTAAACATAAATTTATTATTAGATTATATATTCCCCATGCAGATATACAATTTTACATACATGCATAGGTTTTTAACATATATTTTATATCTCCGTAGAGTATAAGCGCTTGGTTCTTTAATTTATACATGTTTTTATTGGGTGTAATTAAGTAATTATTGTTTTAATTGGAAGTGGTATATAAATGACTGTTTTTTTGGTTTGATCCCAGTCTGATGAAGCCGAGGAGGTGAAAGCGCTAACTGTACCAAATAAAGAACGTTCATCTTGATTCTATTGTGACCAGTGTGATATTTTGCATAACAGAATTTTTATCAGCTTCGTATATGGAACTTTGAGGCCTGCTTGTGTTTCAGTTACCGCATATGAGTGTCTGGACTGTTACTTTGAATTTGGTAACTGACACTTTACTCGCTTGGGTTTCTATTATTGCTTTTGGTATTAATTTCAATACCTTTAATTTTAGGGTTAAGACGAATAGTGGAAGAAAAAAGTTCAATTGCTAATGCAAACAACAGTGGTGACATAAGGCATCCTTGTTTGGTACCCTTAGTAATTTTAATCGCATCTGATGTGAAAGGGCCTAATTTTACATAAACTAGATTATCATTATAAATGTTTTTTATTAAATTAATGAATCTTGAGGGGAAATTATAAATCTGTAGTATTTTGAAAAGATAATCCCAATTTAGTGAGTCAATACCTTTTTCAATGTCTAATGTTACTATTAAAGCTTCAGCTTTGTCTCTATTTAAGAGATCTATGATGGTTAAATTCTTTGTATGTTGTCTTGAGTGTGTCTATTGTGAATAAACCCCATTTGATCCTCATTAATAACTTGAGTTAGAGATTTTTTAATCCTGTTAACCAGAATAGACATAAACATTTTATAATCCTTATTTAGAAGTGAAATAGGCCTGTATGAACTACACAAGTTGGGATTTTTATTTTCTTTCAAAATAGGTGTAATCAATGTATATCTCCATGAAGGTGGAATAATGCCTTATAGATAAATTTCATTTAATGCCCTCTGAAGTACTGTTATGACTGATGATGGAAGTAATTTATAAATTTCTATAATGGTTCCGTCTATGCCTGGAGCTTTATTTTTGCCTTCCTTTTCTCTTTAATTTCTTTAAATGTTATTTGTTTCTGAATATTTATGTTTAAACTCTCTGGTATTTTAGGGCGGCGCAGTGGTGCAGCGGTTAATGCTGTCGCCTCACAGCAAGAGGTTCTCCGGTTAGATTCTCGGCTGGGGTGCCTTCTGTGTGGCGTTTGCATGTTCTCCCTGCATTCGCGTGGGTTTCCTCTGGGTACTCCGGTTTCCTCCCACATTCTAAAGACATGCTTCTGGAGCATTTCTCCCCGGGCCCCCGCTGAAAACAGGATCTATGGAACCTAGTCGGACTTTCCCGGTCAACAAATGTAAAATAAATAAAAAAAATAAATAAAATTTTATTTAAATTTGTATAATCTAGTCCTATATCTATTTTGTTATGAGAAGAATCATTAATATTATAATGCTTTGTGAAATGGAATTTGAAGGCATCTAATATATCACCTATATCTGATACATTTTTCTTCTTTTCCCCTTCATGAATTACATTTGTAATATTGTTTGTATTGGATTGTCTTTTTAATCTCATTGCTAGGCTATGCATATATTTTGGTGAAACAGCGTATGAATTTAACTTTAATTTTTCCAATGCCAGATTGGTTTTATGCATTATAATGTCACTGTATTTTTTATTCAGTTCTCCAATTTCTTTTTTTTTTTTTCAACCAGGTTCTCCACATCCTTGAGGCTAATTTCTATAATGTGTTTTTGAATATTAACTAATTCAGACTCCCATTCTTTTACTTTAATGTTACACCAGGAAATGATTTTACCGTAAAGATATGCTATTAGTGAAGCCCATAAAATAACTACATTTACGTCACCAGTATTATTCGCATCTAAATAATATTTTATTTCCAAATCTAACTAAGTCTTAAACTCATTTAATTTAGTAAAATATGCAGGAATTCTTTTAGTAAGTGTTAGTTTCTTAAAGTTCATTTGAATTCTAAGAGTAAGTGAATTGTGATCAGATATGGGGCAGGGAATTATGGAAGAATGTGATATTTTCATTTTCAAATCTTGGGATACATATAATTTGTCAATTCTTGTTTGGGTATTGAATCTATGATCACTATGAGAAAATTGTAATGAACTTTCATTTTTAAGACTAAAGGAATCTAATAACTGCATGTTATCTAACCGTTTCTTAAGAGTTCTTCTTGTAGATGTTAAATAATATGGCCATCTACTTGTCATCTCCTGACTATCTAAGATACAATTAAAATCCCCTCCTACAATTAGACTACCTTTTGAAGTCTTATTAATAAGTTCTATGTACTTCTTAATTGTTCCTACTCCTATACCTGGAACCCAATAAAGATTCACCAATGTCCAAATTCTATTACTATATCTTATTATTACTATTGATAAAAGGCCATCTTTGTCTTCATAATTATATATTACTTGAGGATTAATAACACTTTTCCTCCACAATGTTAATACTCCTCAGTTTTTTTACTGTATGAAGAGATAGAGAACTTTAAGAAATCATTTGGATTCCAAATGAAATTGTCATTAGCTTTAAAGTGAGTTTCTTGTAGAAATATTAATTGTGCTTTGTTTACTTTTAGATATTTAAGTAGGCTAGATCTTTTCCTTGGAATATTTAAACCATTCACATTTAGTGAGAGAAGTTCTATACTCATCCAGTTAATTTATTTATTGAAGAGTTCTGATAGGAAACAATAGCAAGTTATTTTGTTACTTATTTGCTGCATATCTTCCACACATATATTAATAATGTAGTAAACCTTCTTATTTACATTTGAGTTGTATAATATGTATACTAGAAGAGGCCAAAAGGTAAGACTAACAAGAGTACAATAGTTAATTTTATACACATGTATAGACAAATATTTAAAGTTATCTTTTAACAAACATGGAATGAATATCATTCCTAATCTGAAAGAACTAAAATGTTCAGTCAGATTAACCCTCATTACTAACAATAAATCAAATAACAATGAGAAGTTAGAGGCTCCAATATATGTTATTCTGGAGATAATAAATAATCAACTCCATCATATACTTCTAGTTTGATCCATGCACATAAGAATGCATTTATTATAAAATTAACTTAATACAAAATTTAGGCGATAACTGGAACAAATTTACTTTATGCATAGTAAATCAAATATGTATTTCAATCAAAATCAAATATTCATAAAATGTAGGTAAAAATTTCAAGAGACATTTACTACACCAGTTACCTTTCAACTTTCATGAGTTTCTGTAAAGTGACTCATTCATTTAGTAATTATCTTATATAATATACTATGACCAACCTTGTAAGACTTAACTACAATAGTATCAACAATCAATCTAGTGAGCCATTGTAAATCCGCAAACACTTTTTCTCTGATGCATTGGTTGAAGAGTTCAAATTGTATTGTTCTAGGCATGTAGCATTTCAATACATACATAAATACTACTCCAAACAGTACTATACATAGAAATGTAATGTAATAGAGCTCAATATCGTATTTGTACATTACTCCAAACTTCAGTAAAGAGTTCCTTTGCTACTCTTGATGTAGAGCATTAAATAAAGTAGATCATAAGTGATTGTTCACAGTTATACCTCAATATTAAACACACAATACCATTCTAGGCATTATAAATTTAATTGAACAGCTACCATAAATGCCAAATAAATGATACCAAATCTTAAAAACATAGGTAAGATAATCAATCTGTCAGGTTTTTGAAATAATAATTTCACAATCCTGAGCCTTTTTAGCAGTAAATTCCTTTTGAATGCATTTAATGATTAGAATGATTACCTAGATGAATGAGAATGCACACAGTGCTCTTCGTTTGTATTCTGTCATTATTATATCAAGTGAGAAGTAGTGTTACAGATATGGAGTTTCCGATAATATATACCTTCGTAAAAATCAGGTATCAGATAAGACCTCACACTTTCTTTTCCTCTTCTTATTGTGAAGTCAGTTCCCAATTTTAAACTATCCTCTCTCAAAACCACCACAAAATATGCAATATACAGGTGCCTTAGTGTCTTGTTATTATTTATTCATTCAATAAAGAATGCAAGTTCATGAATAATTTGAAAAACCAAAGGTAGTAAAATGAGTCAACTGAAAAATGCATCAACTACCTTCTCTATGTTTTAATGGTTCCATATATATATATATATATATATATATATATGTATATGGGTCTATCTGACTACGTCGACAAGTCAGAACGCCGACAGCGAGAACACCGACGCCAGAAGATCGAAAACGGAGAAGACCGACGGATCAAAACCCCGACGCTGAGAACATCGACATGGGAAAAGGCTGTGTATGTATGCGGTAGTGACGGACGTTAGGGTGCGAGTAAGGTAAGTGTGCGACTGTGATAGTTTGTGGGTTAGGGGCGGGTTAAGTGAGTTAGGGTTAGGGCGCGGGCTAGGTAAGTGTGCGACTGTGATAGTTTGTGGGTTAGGGGCGGGTTAAGTGAGTTAGGGTTAGGGCGGGCTAGGTAAGTGTGCGACTGTGATAGTTTGTGGGTTAGGGCGGGTTAAGTGAGTTAGGGTTAGGCGGGTTAGGTGAGTGTGCGATAGTGGCGGACCTTAGGGTTAGGGTTTGGGTTAAGGTTGTAGGTAGTTGTGTATGTGAGGTTTAGTGTTGGTTTGTAAGGATTTTGGTGTGCTTGTGTTGTGTGTGTGCTTTTGGACCGGGATTTGTTTTGTTTGTTGCTTGTCGGGATTATGGTGTGTCGGGCATGTGAGGTTTCGTGTTTGTGAAATGTCGGTTATGTGGTGTCGGTGATTTTGTTGTCGGCGTTTTGACTTGTCGACGTAGTAAGATAGATCCATATATATATATATATATATATATATATATATATATATATATTGTCTTTATATTTCATGTACCTCCCTTTTTTTCATATCTTGAGAAATGTTTAACAATCACTTTTCTCTTCTTTTTTCATATATGTCAGTACACACCTGTACACAGTCCTACGTTAACAGGTTTCAAGAGTAGAATTAGAATGAATTTGTACAAGTCTCAATTTATTACTGTAAGTGCATGTCAACTAATATATTGCATGTATTGTTACCTGTTTGAAGTTATATTAATCCAGGAATTTCAGGCCTCGTCAGCATATATTTAATGAACTTACAGAATATGTTCTATTGGACTGCGGTGGTGGTGCTGCGGTAGCGTTGTCGACTCACAGTAAGACATTGTCTGTTCGATTCTCAGCTAAAGCATTTTCTGTGTGGAGACATGCGTGAAGGGGCATACCTTCGTTGAAGGTTGTGCGTCAGAGCTGGTAACTTGGCATGTAAAAATCTTCTACCAATCATTAGCGGACCGGAGTTCCGCTGTGGCGACCCCTAACCGGGAAAAAGCCGAAAGACACAAACAAAGTGTATTTTTCCCATTATTACAGTTGCAAGATCGGAACTCACTTCCTTGTGTCCCATACTATAATGCTAATATGAAACTTTAAATAATGAACCATTCAACTTGCATCTATTGAATATAAACATTATGCAGCTTACATATTCCTGCAGCTCACCCATAAATAATTTACCTGCTATTTTCACTAGACAAACACTCCACATTTTGTCCATCTTTAAATAATTATAAATGTGATTCAGAATCAGTGTAAACTGATATTAGTACTAATTTCAACCATCATTGTTCTTAGCCTTCTTTATTTGGATGAGCTCTGTCCACAAATATACCATTATAGGTGTACCTAAAATTATTCTAATGACATCAGTGCAGTATAGAAATAAATAAATCAGGGACAACCTTTGCATAGATAAATGAACATGCACAAATTGCTCTGTTTGTATTGTCACTACTATATCAAATGAGAAGCAGTGTTACAGGTATGGAGTTTCCGATAATATATAACTTTGTAAAGATCAAGTATCAGATAAGACCTTATACTTTCTCTTCCTCTTGTAATTGTGAAGTCAATATCACACTATTCCTCCGTTTAAAAATGGATCGCTCATACTTGTTTGTGAACGCCACGTTTGTTTGCCAGCTATTGTTGTTTTTTTAAAAAGAAAGCATGAGCCCACATCACACTATACAATTGCTATACATTAGTATTGTTTTTGAGTTAATTGTCCCTAGAGTGTTTGTAGTAGGAACTTGTGTGGTCAATGGGGCATGCGTAATTCAATTTGCGTGCTCTAGGGCCACTTGCGAGTTAATATGTTCTGCAAACCTGGGTGTCTCACTGCTATATCCATTTAAGAAACTGTATTTGCTGCCATTTTACTGTGTTACATGCTCCCCAAAGTGCCTCCCATGTAGAAAAACAACTCCGACCATGACCAAACATCGTTTGATGTCTGCACTTGTGCCCCTGCTCCTCTGCTGATACACTGCCCAAAGTCCCCTCTATACTCGCTATCGGTGAGAAACACCCAGCCCTGAGTTTGTTAGTCAGGGATAATTAAATTCAAGAATAGTTTCTTTCCACCCAGATGCATATCTTAAAGAATGCGATTTTTACAATAATAATCTGGTGTAATGTCCCCTGCTAACACATTTTTCTTTTGTGGTTTCTTAAGATGTAATGTTGGCTTTCTGGAGAGGATTTGACCTGTACTGGTGGAAGCTGAATTGTGTAAGTTGGCTTTGCTGAATTTACGAGGCTTGTATATCTTTTGGGAAGAGGTAAGGTAGTCAAACACGTCTCAAAACTTTTTAAGCTTATGTATCTTGAGCATTGCGACTTATACCCCCCCCCAACACAATGACTGGCAATAGCTATATCATAATAAGCTGTTCGAACCCACAATGACAGTTTCCTCAAATTAGGAAGATCTGCCTTTGGCCTGATTGTGTGCATTAACCTCTCCTTCTGTAGACAAACTGCATGAGCACAGAAACCATTACATATGATGATGTTACAAAGAATATGGCCACTGTTCTAATCTGTAATAAAACTATCCCCACAGTTTCATACCATTATTTAATATACTTTATGCTGCAGTCATCTATTAAGTGAAAAGAACTTATAGAGACAGATGATTATTCTATATTTACAGCCTTTCTTGTTAGCAGTGTGTGTTGTCATAGGCTGTGTAGGTATGGTGCTTTGGGTCATCTTTGAAATTGAATACCTGGTGTCATGTATATTGTTTGAAATTTGTAAAATCAAATCCCTTTTACAGAATATCTGTTGACTAGCCAGCCACACAAACACACACACAGTAGCTCACATGCACCATTCTCAGGTGTAATCAAAAAATCCACTCAACTGCACAACTAGACTAGAGTGGGAAAACCCACCCACTAGACCGTAAATGGCTGGGGGACATTGAAGAGAGCCCCACACTGAGCTATCACCACACACCAGCACCGAGACACAGTTGTCAAATACGGGAGAGCTGGCAGGAAAGCAAATATGTTCTAACGGATGACAGATTGTTTCTCCACAGCATTCTTGGAATGCTCCTTAATATCAACAATAAAGAAAAGAACTGATCTGTACAGACAATACTAGGTGTTTTGGGAATAGTTTTTGCTCATAACTAAAGGATTTTATGTTCTTCTTCTGTGGGAAAACAGGAATATATTTTCAAAAACCTATGCAAGTCATCATTGGCCACAAGACACATACGCTTCATATAAGCATCAACAACAACGTTCAGTGCCAACTCCGACCCAAGCAAAGACAAAGCAGGCTACTTTTAATATTCCTCCACTTTATACAATGGTGTTCGATAAGGAGACAAAATGAGATTCCAATTAGTGTAACACTTAGCAATTCAAGACAATTTAACTCCTCAAACAAAAAAAAAAATAAATAAAGGGGAGGAGAAACATCCAAATAAACATTTAAATGTATCTGAAATAAATTCTATGTGATTAAACTAACTAGATGGGCAAAGTGATATGTATTTAATGTGTAGGGTTTATAGTTAGAAGTTAAATGTCAAAAGGGCTCTCTACATTCATGACATTTCGCAAATGCACTGACAGGCTCGCGTAAAGGGAACTGAAGATTTCCCTACAAGTCTCGTGCATTTAAAAAGCTTCACTTCTTCGTTTTAAAAATAAACGTTCAACTGAAATCATGAACTTGTTGGCGATAATAAGGTCCAGTGAATATGCACAGACTTTGTATAAATTAATCATAAAACCATATCAATGACTGAAATTAGTCATAAATACAACTAAACCCCACCCATTAACTAGCGACTAATATTAAGAAAATTAAATTAACTAAAGCATAGCTGTTATTGTACTAAAAAGTACAATGTATATTTAGCATTTCCTACTCAGAAAATAATTTCTTTTCCCCTGTAAAATACTGTCATGAACAAAAGTAAACTAATAGAGTCAATTAAATTATTGATGTAATGTCACTTATGAACTAAACTTTGACTCTAAAATATGTAATAGGTGTATTATAAGTTTATAACATAGAATTTACAACATGTTTAAAGAAAGAACAGACAATATTAAATTGTTACCTTTAGCATATATTTTTAGTTTTAGTTGATACTTTGAGAGAGGTAGTGGAAGGGATACTTTTTGAGTCAGTTCTTTGCTTCTTTTTTTTTTACATCAATCCAATTATTTTTTTCCGGAGATCTTTTCAGTGATGTAGTTAAAGCCCAGTCCATTTCCTCCGGGACTGTAACTATATTATTGTTTTTGACAAAGGTTACTGCTTCTTCAATGTCATTAAAAGTTTTTATTTCATTTGAAGCAAAAATCCTTATTTTTGGAGGGTATGCCAGTCATGTCTTTATTTTATTCTGTTTAAGTAATTTTACAAGTAGCCAGGCTTTCTTTCTCATTTCCAAAACTCTAGAGGAAAAGTCATTGTCAAATCTAATTATATTTTGCTTGTATTTCAGTGGGGATCTTCTCCAAGCACATTTAAGGACAACTTCTTTATCAAAATAAGAGAGAAATTTAACCACTACTGACCTGGGAGTGGATGATGGTGATAAATGAATAGGTTTCCCAATGGCTCTATGAGATCTTTCTATACCATAAGAGAATCCTTCTTTCAGATCTAGGATTTCGGGTAACAATGAATTAAGAAAGTAAATAATATCATCTCCTTCAGATTTTTCTGGTAAACCAAAAATTCTCACATTAGTCCTCCTTTCTCTATTTTCCATGTCATCGAACTTGGTAATACGCCATTTATTTTGCTGCTGAAGGACATCTCCCTGGATTTCTTCCTCCTTGAGCCTTCCATCTATATCAGATAAAGACTCTTCAATGCTTAATATTTTAGTTTTATGCTGTTGAAGTAACACTTTAAAGGATTCAGTTTGTTTATGACAGCTTTCTCTCAAGTTTTCTAAGTTGTTATTGAAGCTGTCCATCTTAATAGATAGTTCTTGTAAAGTAGAAGACATCAATTGAATTTCTTTCTTCAAAGTAAATTCTGCATGTGAGTTCTTTGAGCTACTCATCTTCAGAGAGTAGTTTTAAAGTCCAGATATTTCTGACAGGAAATTTTTGAAGAATATATTCCAAACTCGATATAATGATAGCATAAATGTTAAAGAACAATAGTTAACTGCTTTTTTTGTGAAAAAAAACCCGATTATTTCCTGTTATTTAAAGTATTTATGAGGAGCTCTAAAAAAGTGCTGCTTTCAGAGTGCCATCCAGGCTCCGACCCATCATTTCCTTTTTGTGACAGCAAAAATTCCAGTCTGAAAGAAAAATCTCAGACACAGAGCTATTTCAAGAAGTAAACAATATGTTCACATATATGTGTGGGCAGCAGATTGCGATAAAAGCCAGCACTGTCTCAACTAAACACTGGAGGCTTCTCTTTTTTATACACTTGTTAGGCAGAAAACATGCTCATGAAAAAATTGATCAATATATTGTTTAGGGTGATCATTGGTGTAGAGGGATAAAGTCCTGACTATGATCCAGGGCAGACAGACAGGGGAGGATCAGAGTGAGGGGCTGCTGTCAGCTCACCCATTTTGGAGGGGGGGGTAGATATAGCTTGCTGCTTGAGTGGCACATAGAAGGGGCACTGGGTATTGCACCATATAGTTTGGGTCTTTCAAGCATTCATTGCCATTCTGTTAGTGGAGAAGTGGGGTGGGGGGGGTCTGTATGTGGAGACATGCTTTCGGTGGCAGGAAGAATGCAGTAGAGCTCAGAGAATTGCTTTGAAGAGGGGCTCTAAGAGGATATGCAGGTTGCTGTACAGGAAAGCAATTTGGCCAACTCCCTACCACCTGACTCTTGCCACTTAGACCATGTCTGAGAATGTCCTGGAATCTTGGCAGCAATGACTACCTACATGCCTCTTCCCTATGCTGGCTATCTGTACCTTGGAGGCCAGTGTGACCCACTGATGCCATATGTGAAGGTGCCACCTATGTAACTTGAGTGGGGATGATATGGATGGAACATCCTGCACTGAACATAGGTAATACTGAAGCTTCATCTTTCCCCTAAAACCATTATTTCATTTGCAGGTATGTGAGTGTATACTCCACTATCAGTGTGGCTGACAGAGCCACCATGTCTTTGGACTGTGCCATGTGCATGCTGCAATCATTGTCAGCCATAGATGACCCACTGACATCAGGCATGTTCCAGCCTGTTGTGCTGGATGTTCCGTTAGTGGTACCAGTGAATGCATATTGCTAACATGCCTGTGGCAATGCTGAACCATATTTGTCAATCCTACCATGTTGCACATGGTCCTGTCATTCATATGCATAGTCTATGGGTGCATGTGTACCTTGTGGTGCAGGTTGTCTCTGCTGCAGCTTTAATTTTTGTGGATGACAGATATGCATATATGAGTAAACCATTAACAGTTGCATGTCAGTGTCCTACTGTAATGGCACATGCTACTACTAACCTGGTGTATGATCTACAGACACTCAAGCAGTCTCCTCCAGCCCAGATTTCACATCTAAATCACCATTAATTTTAAGGTTTCTCTCACCTTCTCTGATGAGGGATACTGGGAATTGCTATCTCTCTGTGAGATGCATGTGCTGGTTGCCCTCCCCTATCAGTGAACTTGTTTCTGGCTACTTCCTGGGCCTTGGTCTTAGCATGCAGTGACAATAACTTATCCAGTGTCACACCTGTACTGTTTTCATATTATGGCTGCCCACTGCATTAATGTCTTGCAACAGTCTCTATTCTGGTCCAAGAAGGTCTTGTCTGCTTTATTTTTCCAAATGGTATACATGCCATATGTGTGTTTGTGTGTGTGTGTGTGTGTGTGTGTGTGTGTGTGTGTGTGTGTGTGTGTGTGTGTGTGTGTGGGTATGTGTGTGTGTGTGTGTGTGTGTGTGTGTGTGTGTGTGTGTGTGTGTGTGTGTGTGTGTGTGGATGTGTGTGTGTGTCTGTATATGTGTTTAGGGTCTGTAGTAACACCTTTATATCCTGTCTGGTGATGAACTTTTCAGCCATTGCCATTCCTTCAGTTGTGGTGGAAGGTGTACACATCTGTGGGTTATACATATGAATCACTGTGTGTCTGCATGTCTATCCATGCCAGCTGACACTTGTCTCAGCATCGTCCTCATCCCTATTTCACTGAGCACAGCCCTACGTGCCATTATAGTGTAACAATTCCTGCACTAAGCCACAGTGAAACAGCAGTGTGTATGTTAGCCATGCTTACTTCTATCATACATGTGCCGACAGCACAGTTTGTGCCAGTTGTACTTGTAGCATATCATACAGTCCATGTTCATTTGGTAAACTGTTGCAAACCCTGCATTGCAGGACAGTGACTTGGCCTGATTATGCTCTCTGTGTCCCCTCAGGTTTAGCCTCCAAACAAGACAGCAACTTATATTGCCCTTACCCCTGTGTCTCGTTAAGTTTAACACCACCCCAGCAGGACTGCAACCTTTTCTTCCCTAACCCCTATGACCTGTCAAGCTGAGGCACCTCCATCATGACTGTAACCTGCTTTGCCCCATCCCCTGTGCCCTGTTGTGTTGGCACCCTGCTGGATAGTCCCCTGTCAGACCCTATGCTGTGTTACCCCATGCAGACAGCTGCTCAGCTACTGTCACTGTTGCTTCCATACACCCTTGTGTGCTCAGTCAGTCCTGATGACCATTAGCATTTGTCTTAGCAGCTGTAGTTGTTGCTACAGTGCTTATGTCTGCCCATTCCTGGGCTGGAAGTCATGTGTTAAGTGCACCTTGCATGGCCACTGTTAATTTGCATCGCATTATCATGCTGCCTGACAATGTATGTCACATGGCATTTAGTACATGCTGCCATGTAGACTGAGCTACTGTTTTTCACTTTGTTTTCAGGCACTGAGTTCAGTAGAGCACCCACATGGTGCATCAAAAAGAGTAAGATCTTCCTATACATCTGCTACACAGTGATCATAGCGAGCATCTGCTGGGGAAATATGTGGTTCCCCTTCTAAAAAAATGAGCCCAACAGCAGCTTGCCAGGCTACTGAGTGATGCCATTGGCATCACATACACTTGCAAGCAATGAAGGTATAAATAAAGTCACCAAAGGAGGTGCCACCCAGAGCTGCCATAACTGCCTTAATTTGTCAGGAATATGCTGTGTGCACTGAAATAAATATGAGCTGAGATTCTGAGATGATGCCAAGGTTAATTCATAAAGTTGTTTCCAGAAATATCCTTCATTTTTCATTGCTGTGATAGAAGGCAAAATGTAAAGAAAATGCTATTTTTATGTTTTCCAGTGTTTTGAGGAGAAAGATTTGGACAGTTTGGCTTATCTAGGAAGGCATGATAAGTTGTCCAGGCAGAGGGGTAAGCGCAGTATATTACTGCCTGTACTGCATTATTTTAATGAGTATGTATTATACGTTTACAGATTTACTAGTCCGTTGCATTTATTTCTCTGGTCTGTTTTTTCCTTTTTGTTTGTTTTGTATTTCCTTTTATTTTCTTTGGCTACAGGATCAGCCATGTTGCAAACAGTGGACAGCTGGCAGCCACCACACTCTGCTTTGGTCACCACATCTCCCTCTGGGCTACAGCAGTCACCAGAACTGCATCTCTGCAGGGTGGCAAAGGTGTTCTTGTGATAGGTGGCCTGGGTTGCTTGGTGGTGGCATCTGTGGCCATTTCTCAATGGATGGTGATAGCTCCTCATCTGAACGGGGTGCAGAAGGGACTTCTCAGCACTTGCATGCTTAATCAGCTTTAGGTCACATTTCACTAAATTCCCAGTGATATCTATTGCTGAGTGGTACTGTTGTTATGCATTTTTTCCAGAAAACTCCCAACTGTTTATTATACATGTAATTTGGATTCTATGATTTTGAGTATCTTTTGTTTTCTTCTTAAAATGACTTGCAATCTTTACTTTTTCTTTTAAAAACATTTCCTGCATGTTCTCAGTTTTTGCATATAATGTGCCCTTGGTATCACTATTTGCGATTTATTCTTATGCCTATTTTTGTTAGCTGTTTCTTTAGAACTTTTGGTTTTGGTATAAAGGCACATCTCAAACTTTTAATCTCTTCTTGGAACTAGCATTAATAGCAATATATGTTTTTTCAACAATTTTAGTCGCAGATAAGGAACAGCCATAAGTACTTATATGGCTCCTGCATATACAAACATTTTTGTAGCAGAGTGGGAGTAAGAATTTATTTTTTAAATCACCTTATAAGTATGTCAGGTTTTGTAAGCATTTTATTGACAATGTTATTTATCTTTGGTAATGTGATTTGGAAACTAAATTTCAGTGATATATTAACAGTAATCAAATGGGCTTCTCATTTAAATTCCGTTATGATATTGAAACTGTAACTTGTTTAGATGTCACAGTATATTATGAAAGTTCATGATATATATTTGTAATACAGTACTTTTTCACCCATGTGGTTTAACTCCAGCACTTTCGAGGAAATGCTGCACAATCCACACCAGAACTGTTGGCTATTGCTTATATAACAAAGGTTTCAGGTTCTGAAGCGCTTTGCTTTTCGGCTTTACAACACCCCAGTCATGGTTAAGTATTGTTGCATATAACCCTTATTCAGATTTCCTGTGATCCCAAATGTATCTGCTCAAAGTTTTAACTCCTAAGAAATCAGCTGTTTTGTCCTTTGGTATCCTGACTGACTTTCCTTCTACTATGTTTTGTCTAACATAGTTACCTTTTCATTCCCTGATTCCTTTTATTTTTCAAATATTAGATTTTTTATAACATTATTTGTCATTTTTTATGAGAACCAATGTTTCTTTTCTATCTTTCCATTTTTAACGTGCTTTCCAGAAGGACTATTGCCTTTGTGATAGTTTCGATATTTGAATTATTCCATTCATGTTTCTAAACTGCCTTCTGTGGCTTTTCCGAGACTCTATATCATTTCTGCTGAAACAGGCTCACTTGAATTCCATTGTTAACTTTTCTGTGGTTTCAGGTCATGGCGTTTTTATTTTGAGAAGTACTTCTTCCTAGATGTCTATCAGCATTCTCTCTCTCAATCTGTATCTTCATGAATATTTGAAAAACAGCAAAGACATTTTCTTTTCTTTTGGGCTTTAGCATAAGTCATTCAAAATGTCTCATGCAAATCATCAAATGTGACTTTTTCTGTATGTAGTTGTATTAGAGGTAGTCTGACAATCATCTAGCATTATTATTTAATAAATACAATCTCCAGGAAAATCAGAGAACAAACAATTGCCTGAAGTAGGACAGCTGCCCTTAACTGTGCTTTTAATAAAGCTGTTGAAGAGACATCTTGCAAACCCCCTAATCTTTGTACCTAAATTATTTGGCTTATAAGAACTTGACAATTGTTTTGCATCTTAATTTACAGATAAAGTGTATTTTCCACTGATGACCTGTTCACACCAGACTGGACTAATTTGTTCTTAACTTGTTCACATTTCTGACTTGGACACCCACATTGTATCTTGTCACATCTGAATGGGGAAGGTTCAAGCTAAGGCCTTTGCTAATCAAAACCTTGACGTATTCATAGTGACCACTACAAGCAGCTGTTGCCATTACAGAGGATCTGGATAACAGAAATGTTATAATTTACTTTTAACAAATTCCCCTTTTTAGTCTGTGTTTACCTCTACTCTCCTTTCATCAAGCACCAACCAAGGAGATTTCCTTGGTGGGTGAATTGTTGGATATCATTTTGACTTGCAACTATTTTTCATTTAACAGCCGATGGTTCCACCAGTTGATCGGCATTCCGATGGGGGTCTCCTTGTAGAGCTAGTGTAGCCAACCTGGTCATGGCCCATTGGGAAAGAGTGTTTGTTCTTACCAGTACCATTGTTCAGGAAAATGTTGCCCTGTATACTAGATTTTTGGACGACATTTTCATTTTGTTCAATGGCACACTAGATGAGGCCCAGGAATTAGTGGCCAGTTTCAATACTTCATCCGAGTTCCTGAAATTCACATCTACCATAGATTTGGAAAGAATATCGTACTTGGATGTGGAACTTTTTAAGGACAGGAGTCAAGGCCAGTTCAAAGCTAAAATCCACCGTAAATCAACTTTCTCCAATTCGTACTTGCACTATGATAGTGACCATCCGTCTTATCAGAAAAGAGCTATAGTCAAGGGCCAACTCATTAGGGCTGCTAGGATGGTTTCAGATGACAGTGACTTTCTGGACGAGTGTGGGTTTATTTCCAATTTATTCCTGTGCTGAGGATACCTAGAAACCTTGATTGGTGAGTTGTGTTTTGAAGTCAGGGTTAAGAGGGCTAACGGCCATTTTTTACCCATTTTTGCCGTCCTGCCCTCGAAGCAAATCCCCAACCACCTTGCCCTTGCCCTGACCTTTGGGAGAGTAAGCCTAGGTCTAACTTCATCCTATCTTTTAACGTAGATGCTAATGATATAGTAGCTATAATCAAGAGGAATTGGCAGTTGTTATCCTCCAACTTGTTCAGAGGGTCAGAATTCAACCAATTCCCATTGGTAACATTCAGGAGAGGCCATAACATCAAAGACATTTTGGAATCCAGGCAAACCCCAGTCACTTAATGATCTGGGATGTATAAATGCAACATGTGCAAGTATTGTAGATTTGTCAAGGTGGGCACAGCTTTTTTGATCAGAAACAGGAAGTTTCTCATCAGGGGACAGTTTACCTGTTCTAGTGCCCAAGTGGTTCGTCATGCCCCAGTTTTTATATTGGCAAGACCGATAGGAAACTACAGGACAGAATGTACGAGCATTTGTATGCCATTAAGAGAAAGAAAATGGACAATGCCTTGGCTACACACGTGCATGATAATCCAAGCCATGAGTTTTCATTCCTAGTCATAGATCAACTGCACACTGCCAACTTAGGTGGACCAGAGTCACTCAGATTGGAGTGTAAAGAGCTCCTGTGGCAGTTGAGACTGGATGCTTACCACCCTCCTGGACTCAATAGCTCGCTATCTATCAGTTGTTTTCTTAAACTAAAAAGTTTAATGAGGTGACGAGTTTTATGGATAGTAGGTGTCTCTCTGACGTCTACCCGTAGAGAAGTACTTTAGGTTCTTGACTTTCATTTTTATCTCTAGTCTCAATTATTATCACCACTTTCATTGTTAACATTGTTTTTTGACAATTTTGTTGAATTGTTTTTGATTATGTTGAATATTGTTTTAGCATTCTTTTTCATATTAATCAATCTAGTGTAATGAATATTTTACTTATAGGCTCTTCATTTTGGTTTAGTTTTTTAACTTACTGAATATATCAGAGTATTTCAATGCCACCTAGTTGACATAGTTAAAATTTCAGTTATGTCAGCTGGTTTATGCACCTAGGTGTCGACCTATCATGGATAGACTGAGACAGTTCTTTTCATTCCATTTTATTTTATTTTAAATTAAATTATTTTATATTGCAAGCATGCATGATGTAAACTTTTGATGTTAATATTTGATATCTTGGAGCTGCCGTGCTTTGCATTAGTTGGCATTTGCCTTGTATGGTTCGTTGGAGGATAGTAACTTGGTACATATCTTTTGTACCATATATATTTATCCTTCAGCGATTTTAAATGTCAAGTCAATTGTTTTATTTGTGATTAACTTTATTCATAGTATAGGTTTCTAATTTTTAGATCATATAGTCTTGGTATAATTGAGTGTATTTTGTATTTTTCATATGTGATGGTTTGTATAATATAATATATTATAGACAGCATTATTTTTAAAGAACGGTACCTTTAATTATTCCACTAGAGGATTAGTGGCGTGTTTAACAGTTGTAGGTATTTAATGAATACTTGTAATGGCGCAAATGTTTTGATTTATCTGAGGAAGTTAGTGCAAGGCGCTAACGTAAATCTTTGGAGTACAGCTTAATAAAATTATTTTTTCACTTTTTCAAATGTGTTGGATTGGCCTGTGTTGTTTTCCCTAGCTTCCAGAGTTAGCAGTGGTTTGTTCCAGTTTGTTTTCGTTGTCAAAGGGATTTTGGTGTTTATATGTCCACCGCTACATTGCAGGCAGGGACCATGTCAGAGCCAGGAAATTTAACGTTGCTGATTAACCTACTCACCGAGAAAGTGGATAATCTATCGCAACGGGTAGAAGACCTTTCACAGATCACACCAGTAGGGAATGGACCTACAACAGTGCAAATACGACCCTCGGGAGTGCCCCAGACTGGGTTTTTGGTACCGACATTATCTAATGGAGCTATAACTGAACCGGAGGCTGAATCTAACCTCTTTACCTATCAGTTGAGAAAGGAGCAAGAGGGAAGCATGAGGAATCCAGCTATTGGTAACACAAGCCCTCTTGGCGAATCTGGGCCCTTATATCAGCAGGTAGTCACCTCAGATGGCATAGGAGAAGGTATGTTAACCCCAGTTTGAGTGAATGGCTTACTAGGCCGTTTCGTTTTAGAAATGACAACGACTGAGCCAGTAATGATTTTTTTGAGTATGAGAACTCTTGCTTGCCAACTAAATTACATGTTTTCGACCAAAAGCTACTCAAAAGTAGAAAACTACAATTGGAGGTGTCATACTTTAATGAATGCTGGCGAGCACATTGTCCCTAAGGGTCTTCGCTCCTGGCAATATCCAACCAGATTAGAGGAGGGCTCTAAGTTTCATCATGATTTGATCACCCTGTTTGATAGACATGGGAATGAGTTGTTGAATTTAATTAGTGCACACTACCAGGAAGTGATTAATCAGTTGAACAAGGAATTATCTACTCTAGATGAGGAAATTAAAGCTGATGTGTCCTTTCCTAGGTACAGATTCGAATATGAGAGGTCATACACTAGTATTGACCATTATTTGTCTAAAATCACCTCAACCAAAGTAAAGAAACTCCAGAGAGATATTAAGGTCTATAAGGATGGGGATGCATATCCAAAACCCCCCAGGTCCCAAGGGAACTTTCTGAGGGTCAATTCCAATCCCCAGAAGCATTTAGACATGTCACTCAGAGAGGGTGACCTACCCCTGGCTATGGAGCATGTCATGGGGGTCAACCATGAGAGACTTAGCCAGGAAGCGATGAATGGAGTAGGAGAACAGGGTGACGAAAGCGCCAATCAAGGTCAAGTTGAACCTGACATGGTTGGGGTAAAATTTCAGACACAAGCCTCATCCCCTCAACAAACATCGAGAAGGATGACGAGGAACAAATACAAAACCAGGAGGAATTGATTAGAGAAGTCGAAACTTCTAATTCCTGGCTAGACAAACCCTTTGAGGTTATTTACAACACCGGAAAGGACTTTAAAATCTTCAATTATTCAAACTTTGTGTTTCCCCAACCCTTAGTGGATGTCTTAGCTAAGGGATTAACTTTTGTACCTTCTAGGCATGTCAGCATGGATAAATCTATTTTAGACCTCAAACTTTTTGTGAGAAAATTGAACTTGTCCCTACTCCTGGGAGGAACCACTCAACCGAGTAATCCGTACCACATTTCAAGTACGTATAATCCACCCTTGGCCCCCTGTTTGGGGTTGTTTGAACATATGTGTGATGTGGATATCAGGACCTTGCTCAATTCCAAATGACAGGCCCATTTCAATATCTCTAAGAATGAAAGGGACTTATTGGAAGCATTAAGTTCCTCTTCTATCAGATTAATGCAGCCCGATAAGGGAGGCGGATTGGTGGCCATGGACCTGGACGAATATACAGACAGGTTGTTGGCTATACTTTCCACTGAGACCTACAGGGAAGTATCCAAGAATGAATTGAATGGTAGTATGAACCGAGTGTGGTCATACTTTGAAGATATGTTTATTAATGAGTCGTTGGACATGGATTTATACAACTTCATTTCAGTGCCCTCACCACGTATTCCTGTGTTATTTGGAAACCCCAAGATTCACAAGAGTATTGGTGACCCCCCTATGTGCCAATTAGTGAGTGCGAGGGGTAGTATCACCTATGCGGCAGGTAAGGTAGTGGACACCATTCTCAAACAATATGTAATTCGTTTACCACATACATCTAAAGACTCTTGGTCTTTTTTGGAGAAGGTTGGATCAACTACCTTTGACAGAAACGCCTATTTTTTGACCATTGATGCCATCGATCTATATTCTTCAATTCCTCATGAAGTTGCACTCGAATGGATCCAACTTGAAATGTCCTTTCATCAAGCACCAACCAAGGAGATTTCCATGATGGGTGAATTGTTGGATATCATTTTGACTTGCAACTATTTTTCATTTAACAACCGATGGTTCCACCAGTTGATCGGCGTTCTGATGGGGTCACCTTGCGGAGCTAGTGTAGCCAACCTGGTCATGGCCCATTGGGAAAGAGTGTTTGTTCTTACCAGTACCATTGTCCAGGAAAAAGTTGTCCTGTACACTAGATTTTTGGACGACATTTTCATTTTGTTCAATGGCACACTAGATGAGGCCCAGGAATTAGTGGCCAGTTTCAATACTTCATCCGAGTTCCTGAAATTCACATCTACCATAGATTTAGAAAGAATATCTTACTTGGATGTGGAACTTTTTAAGGACAGGAGTCAAGGCCAGTTCAAAGCTAAAATCCACCGTAAATCAACTTTCTCCAATTCGTACTTGCACTATGATAGTGACCATCCATCTTATCAGAAAAGAGCTATAGTCAAGGGCCAACTCATTAGGGCTGCTAGGATGGTTTCAGATGATAGTGACTTTCTGGATGAGTGTGGGTTTATTTCCAATTTATTCCTGTGCCGAGGATACCCAGAAACCTTGATTGGTGAGTTGTGTTTTGAAGTCAGGGTTAAGAGGGCTAACAGCCATTTTTTACCCATTTTTGCCATCCTGCCCTCGAAGCAAATCCCCAACCACCTTGCCCTCGCCCTGACCTTCGGGAGAGTAAGCCTAGGTCTAACTTCATCCTATCTTTTAACGTAGATGCTAATGATATAGTAGCTATAATCAAGAGGAATTGGCGGTTGTTATCCTCCGACTTGTTCGGAGGGTCAGAATTCAACCAATTCCCATTGGTAACATTCAGGAGAGGCCCTAACATTAAAGACATTTTGGAATCCAGGCAATCCCCAGTCACTTCACGATCTGGGATGTATAAATGCAACATGTGCAAGTATTGCAGATTTGTCAAGGCGGGCTCAGCTTTTTCGATCAGAAACAGGAAGTTTCTCATCAGGGGACGGTTTACCTGTTCTAGTGCCCAAGTGGTATACCTTGGTCAATGTTCGTCATGCCTCAGTTTTTATATTGGCAAGACCGATAGGAAAGTACAGGACAGAATGTATGAGCATTTGTATGCCATTAAGAGAAAGAAAATGGACAATGCCTTGGCTACACACGTGCATGATAATCCAAGCCATGAGTTTTCATTCCTAGTCATAGATCAACTGCACACTGCCAACTTAGGTGGACCAGAGTCACTCAGATTGGAGTGTAAAGAGCTCCTGTGGCAGTTGAGACTGGATGCTTACCACCCTCCTGGACTCAATAGCTCGCTGTCTATCAGTTGTTTTCTTAAACTAAAAAGTTTAATGAGGTGACGAGTTTTATGGCTAGTAGGTGTCTCTCTGACGTCTACCCGTAGAGAAGTACTTTAGGTTCTTGACTTTCATTTTTATCTCTAGTCTCAATTATTATCACCACTTTCATTGTTAACATTGTTTTTTGACAATTTTGTTGAATTGTTTTTGATTATGTTGAATATTGTTTTAGCATTCTTTTTCATATTAATCAATCTAGTGTAATGAATATTTTACTGATAGGCTCTTCATTTTGGTTTAGTTTTTTAACTTACTGAATATATCAGAGTATTTCAATGCCACCTAGTTGACATAGTTAAAATTTCAGTTATGTCAGCTAGTTTATGCACCTAGGTGTCGACCTATCATGGATAGACTGAGACAGTTCTTTTCATTCCATTTTATTTTATTTTAAATTAAATTATTTTATATTGCAAGCATACATGATGTAAACTTTTGATGTTGATATTTGAGATCTTGGAGCTGCCGTGCTTTGCATTAGTTGGCATTTGCCTTGTATGGTTCGTTGGAGGATAGTAATTTGGTACATATCTCTTGTACCATATATATTTATCCTTCAGCGATTTTAAATGTCAAGTCAATTGTTTTATTTGTGATTAACTTTATTCATAGTATAGGTTTCTAATTTTTAGATCATATAGTCTTGGTATAATTAAGTGTATTTTGTATTTTTCATATGTGATGGTTTGTATAATATAATATATTATAGACAGCATTATTTTTAAAGAACGGTACCTTTAATTATTCCACTAGAGGATTAGGGGCGTGTTTAACAGTTGTAGGTATTTAATGAATACTTGTAATGGCACGAATATTTTGATTTATCTGAGGAAGTTAGTGCAAGGCGTTAACGAAAAGCTTTGGAGTACAACTTAATAAAATTATTTTTTCACTTTTTCAAACGTGTTGGATTGGCCTGTGCTGTTTTCCCTAGCTTCCGGAGTTAGCGGTGGTTTGTTCCAGATATTCTGTCATACTTGCTTCTTCCTGTCTTGAGGTCTTTGACCACTAGCTGTCTCTGTAGATGGCGAATTGATAATCTCAATCAGAATAACTAAAGACTCACAAAAATATTGCTCTTGAAATAAATGGTATCTCCTGACTTTCACAGAAAAACGTCAAAACTTGTTACTGCTGATAATGTGCCTCTGATTTTCTTAGTGGGGGGACCTAGCACTAGGTTTCTAACACAATGCTCTTATCTAAATTATCTCAATATGCCTAGTACTGTCAGTACCATGGTATGTCATGCTTTGCACTGAAAAGCTGCTCCCAAAGCAGCACAAAGGCCTCAGAGACATATTGGTTGGGATGTGGTGGCAGGAAATCAGGACTATCAGTTATAACCTAGTGAAGGACTTGTAGGATTTTATATGTCACTCCTACCTCTATATCTGCCTGTCCCTGCCCCCTGAGAAAGGTATAAAGACACATGTACACTTTCACTGCCATGTCATTTTGCTTGCCACTGCATACCAGCAGGGCATCTTGGCTGACATCTCCTTCCATGCTATTGCTGTGGGGTTGTTTCACAGTGCTAGATCCTGTCTCATTGCCCCTGTGTAGAGCAATTGGAGCTCAGCCTTTTAGTACTAGCCTTCCTGCCTCTTTACTGCCCAGGTAACTAACTAAGTCCAATTTGCCTGGTCCACAAGTGCCATCTCCATGATAGTTTTATTTCATTGACACTTGTTATAACATTTTCCTGTTGTCTTATAATAGTATGATTGTAAAAAAGTAGTCCTTATAATTTTGGGAACTGGCAGCCCTTGTTGTTTTAGACATGGATTGTATGTTCTTTATTAAAATTGTTTGTGGCACTTAAAATCCATCTACATATCTGGATATTACCATCACAGACAATGTGGAATTTCTAGTCATAAAATTCAACACAATTTAATTACCTTAAGGACTTTTTTCCTTCTTTTAATGTTTGAATTGTTACAAAAAGTCTGGTTTCTTTAGGATTTCAGAAACATTTTTGATAATGCTTCTCACATCACTGTCTGGCAAGTCTTATCAGGTCACAGTCTAGTTCTCCTGTTTATTTCCTGCTTACAGCAGCTTTTCTCAGCACTTACATGTGTCTTATTAAAGCTTTTTAAAGATGCATCAGATAAGGCTGTTCCTTTGGCGCTGGTGGTTTTATTTAACTATAAACAATCTCCTGTTTTTTTTATTACACTTAATGAACTATACCTGCCTCACTGCTTCATTTCCCTTACCTTTAGCTTAAGATTTTTGTTTACTGAGGTCAGACGCAAAGTCATTGTCTCTGTTTCACAATCAGTCCTTGTTTGTAGCATGTAGATGTGCTAAGTATAATGCTATATAAATATTAGAATAATAGTTACCCACCCTGCAATAGGAAGTATGGCATAACAGAAGAGCTGTTATGCCACAGTCCACTCAGTCATTGTGATAAAGTGGTCAGTTATACCAGTGGTAACCTGACACTTCAGTACTGACTCACAGAAATACATCAATGGTCAACAAAAGATATACAGATAGATAGATAGATAGATAGATAGATAGATAGATAGATAGATGGATAGATTGTCGTAGCTATGTATCTGTCTAGCTATAGACAATCCAGAAATGAATAACTGCACTGGTCAATGTTGAAAAGATGGACCACATTTTTGCTGCGATACAGTGTCATAATGTACACCTAAAAAATCGGATGTAGCCTGCCCTGGTGTAGTGAAAATAACTCCTTTGGGAGTCAGAAGAAAGTGCTGTATGACGTAGTGGAAGCCTCATTAGGTTGCAGTATGCCATATGTTGTTTCATACTGCTAATCCATGTTAAATCCTTTATAACAATCTGGCCTATGTAATATCACTAGCAATGACAGATTTATGAACTGCACTGTGACTGTGATAACAGAACTTGTCAGATCATGCAAGGAGTGACTTGTGCTGTATAAAAACGTTCACAAATCTCACCCATTGTCTGCCGTGTACAACGGGCTTAATATGGGGTTTAGAAGCAGTGCTTATCAACACACTTCAGGCATATGTGGGGCTAAGAACCTTCTCTGAATTATGTGTTTTGATGTTGTGACATCAATACTCTAGACGTCAATGTTACAAATGCTTGAGTTGTCCTAGATAAATAAATCTACACACACACACACACACACACACACACATATATATTTAGACATATATATATATATATATATATATAGATAGATATTAGAGTAGCATATATATATATATATATATATATATATATATATATATATATATATATATATATATATATATATATATATATATATATATCTATATATATATATAGATATTAGAGTAGCAGGTGCCACTTCTGAAAGCAAAACAGTTACCAGTGGTGTACCACAGGGCTCAGTTTTGGACTCCCTCCTATTTGACATATATTTCTCAGACCTTCAAGCCAGCAACTTTGGCATAAGTTTAATTAAGTTTGCAGATGACTGTAAATTGAGTGTTGCTCCAACATGGCATAGACCATGTTAACAACTGGTGCAAAAACAAATTAAATATAAAAATGTAGCACAGCTCATTTTGGTAAACAAAACTGGTTCAATTATGGTATAGGAGTTGCACCTTTCCAGTCATACACTCTTGTAAAGGATCTGTTGATAATTCTTTATCATTTGACCATCATATTTCCATAGTAGTTTTGAAAGCCTTTTAATTCTTTATCATTTGACCATCATATTTCCATAGTAGTTTTGAAAGCCTTTTAATTCTTTATCATTTGACCATCATATTTCCATAGTAGTTTTGAAAGCCTTTTAATTCTTTATCATTTGACCATCATATTTCCATAGTAGTTTTGAAAGCCTTTTATCCGGCCCATCTAATTTCCAGAGGCATCTCCACTAGATCCAAAGTGGTCTTACTTCCCCTTTACTCATATTTTATCAGACCTATTATTGAATATAATGCAGTTTGGCGTGTATGTATGTAAACATATTTCACAGTTTGAGAGATTTCAGAGATTCATAAATCAAAGGATCAGTGGCCTCAAAAATCTTAGTTATCAGGAGAGACTGGCAGCTCTTCCTCTGTACTCACCCTCTTACAGACTCCTTCACTGAGATCTTTGTCTAGCTTTTTGTGCCATGAAAGATCCAGCCCTACTTGATCTCATAGTCTTTCACTGAACCAATCATTCATCAAAAACTCTTAAATAAATGAAACCTTCATCAGCAGATAAGCAGGACACATCAGTGTGATAGATGCATGTTCCAATGTAACCCTCACTTCTAGAACAAATGTCCACTGCATGTAAAGGAGAGCCACCTTCAAGGTAAATCTAAATAATTGGATGGACAGCCTCAAAGTCTCTCCCAGTCTATCTCATTTTGCCCTCCTTGAGGTTAGAGTGAAATTCTAACTAGTTTTTTTTTTGGCTAGGCTTGAAATGGTCTGCAGACAGATTGCCTATTACTATGAAACTTTGAATAACAGACTTTATATTACTATGCATTTTCAGAAGATCTGAAGTCTGAAATTGAAATGTTTGTCATTATTTAGTGACTTTAATCCTCAAGGATTTGCCAGAAAACAAAGTTTATGAGGAACAGACCAAAAATATGAGGCAAAAATCTGAACATTCTGTGAAAATCAGGACATCTATGAGGTATAAGCAGTACGTAGATTGATTATCTTATATCCAGGGTATTGAATTAACTCTCCCTTTCCATCACTCCTAAACTGCTGTATTTTATAAATTCAGTAATACATACTTAGGCATTTACAGAACAGTATTTTTACACTTTTTTTCCTTCTCTGAGCTTATGATCAGCTTTGGGTGTAGGCACGTACTATTCTGGAATTTACCAGATTCCTTTATATATATATATATATATATATATATATATATATATATATACACACACACACACACACACACACACACACACACACACACACACACACACACACACACACACCCGTATATATATATATATATATATATATATATATATATAATTTTTTTTATACACACACACATGCGCGTATATATATATATATATATATATATATATATATATATATATATATATATATATATATAAAATTTTTTTTTTCTTGTTAGCATACCATCTGGTACCCTTTTGTTTCTTTTTAGCCTTTGCAGTATTCTTTCCCTCCCAACTGGCAGTGAAAAGGCCCTTATGTTCCATTATAACAATTGCTTGGTGTGACAATTACTTATTGTACTTATATTCTTTTCTGGCCAAATTAATATCCCCTCCCTTCTCATGGAGCAGCTTGTTAATAACTCAGAGCCTTAATCCTCTGAACTTACTGCCAGAAACATATTAAAAGTTTTATACCTGAAAAGAAAGCAATTACTAACTTCTGCCTAAGCATTTGAAATGTAAACCTGACACATGTGAAACACTTATGAGGTGAAAGGCCATTTTTCTCACTTAAATAAGACCCTCAATGCACACTATAGTGAACATTGCTTGGTCATTACAAACCCATAGAAGGGAGACAAATTGTTCAAGAGAACAACACAATTTTCTATACTCTTCTTTCCTGGAGTACTATTCAGATGATGTAGATCCAATTTTAGCTAATAGTATTAATCCCTGTGTATGAGGAGCCTGAAAATATGTCCACCCATGCCTTACTGGCTTATCTAGAATTTCTGGTGATGAGGTCATCTGCTGGGCTCTATCATCTACCAAACAGCCCTCACAATCCCATTGCTGTTACTTCTTTTTCTCCATTATAGACAATCCAGGACTCCCTTCTCTCTGCATTGGATACCTTTTATTGAACTAGATGTAATCTGCTTAGCATGAACCTCCTTCTTAGTTAAAAGGTTTTATTTTTATTTTTACCTTCAAACAAACAAAACACGACATCCCATTGTGAGGAACAACTATAAAACTATGTTTAAGAAAACGCTTTCGCCTGAGCTTTACCAGGTCCATGTAATAGAGTGGTTTACACTTTGAACACAAAGAATGGAGTTCCATAGGCTGCTGAGCTGGTAAATCCTCATGGGCCTTACAGGAATATTCAAATAAGGGACTAACCTTTAAGCTTTGGGATTGGCTCCTTATTTTTCTATTTCCCAGATTTTCCTCCAATCATCTCACATGGACCCTCCCACCATTGTCTGCAATTGCCTTTAAATAGCTGACCTGTTGAACAAAATGTATTGGGTCTATATTACCAGATCGAAAACCCATTTCAGCGAACACCACAAGACCGACATGTATAGTGCGAACCACAAATACGCCAAACCCTCTAAACCGCAAATTTTCAAATCTCGAACCATCATAGTCAGCCAACACCATCGTGCGCTATATACTACATACCCAAACATAATAAATAAAACACATACATACACTAATCAAACCCTACTTCTAACCCTACACTAAACCTTACATACATTACTATCTATGCACTTACATTAACCCGCACCCTAACCCTAAGGTCCGTAACTATTGCACACTTACCCTACAGACATATGCCCAAACAAAACAAATAATCCACACACATACAGTTAACAAAACCCTACTTCTAATCCTACACTAAACCTTACATACATTACCTATCTATGCACTTACCTTAACCCGCACCCTAACCCTAAGGTCCGCAACTGTCGCACACTTATCTTACAGAGCTATACCGCAGATGGGCCAACGATGACACTTCAGCATTTCATGTTTCATGGTTTTGAACGTTCGCCGTTACCGTAGTTCACGCTATACGTGTCTGTCTTGTGGTGTTCGCTAAAACGGGTTTTCAATCTGGTAATATAGACCCAATGTATTAGAACAAGAACACTCATCTATCTACCTACTTAATTGAATAAACTGCTAGAAACCTTAACAAGGTTTCTTTATTCCTCCCACAGGGAGGATATCAGAGAGAGTCTCCTAGTTCTGTTAGCTAAAGTGATTTTATCTGGACTTATCCTTTATACTCTGTTTCTTGTTAGTCCTGTCACCCCGTGGGTCACAGGTAGGATACCAGACTTCATTCGAGCCCTCAGGATTACCTGTGTTTCCTGTATTCAAGTGTATAGCATTTAAGTCTTTCTGCCTCCATTTGCCTACTATGTGACTAAAAACGGGAGACAGTATGCTGGGTTACCTGGTTAAAAAAAAATCTTCCCTGGGATTCATTAACAACTAAAGCTAAATTTAAACTGTTCTGAGTGAACAAACAACGCAAGCATAGCTCACACTTTCTTTCTCTTAATTTTAGTTTTCCTACTGATTTTCATGCAGCTTTAAATATCGAGGGAGGACTCATAAAGATTACCACAAAGTGTAGACTATAAGTACACTTAGTATGATCTTTCTGAGTGGCTAGAAAGCACAAAAAATGTGGTAGGGCTGCTCTTGATTACAGATTGTGTACACAGTTTTTTTTAAATAAATATGACAGATGTGCATGGCTGGTTTATTTTTAAATAAATGTCACAAATGTATATTTTCTGAATAAAACAAGTCATAAAACTGAAATTATTGAGTGTGACTTACTTATTGTGATGTATGGGATCAGATGCTCATTCATGTAGTTGTGGGGGACTGAAAGTTTTGATGTAGGTAATTGTGTACAGACACAGACACACACACAGACACACACACACACACACACACACACACACACACACACACACACACACACACACACACACACACACACACACACACACACACACACACACACACGCGTGCGCGCGCACACACAAAATGATTGTTTGTTCATTTATTGTAGATTGTAGAAATAACTGTGTGCTGAAATTGGGCCATGATGTTTGTGCTTAGTTAAATACTTACTCTTTTTGAAAGGCTGCACTTACTCTAGTTTGAAAAACTCCAGGAAGTCTTTTCATATTGGTTCTACTATTAAGCCGATGACAGAAGACTTCCTGGAGTTTTCATTCATCAAACACAAAAGCAGCTGAATGGTAATTTGGATGTCGAGATATGTGACACTTTCTTTCTCTTTCTCTCACTCTTTGCTTTTTTAGTAGTTATGGCCCCCCACCAAGCCAGCACTGGGACCTCTCCAGCTGTGTTGCCATCTGCTCTATCACATGAAAGACTTTCCTTTCCATTTCTTCAACTGCTAGCTGTCATGTAGTGCACAAAGTATTATACACAGGGTGTCTGTGTACCATCCAGGTAGCTTCCATGATTTCAACATCTAGAACTCGAGACCTATGTCAGCATTTTATGTGGGGGTAGACTTTCCACATGGTCATATAGATAGTAAGTGCATACATTTCCAATCCTGGTCTGTTTAGATAAACAGAAGTAGCAAACCACTCACAATGGTATTTATTGTTGTGTGGTGCAGGTAATGCTATATATACCTAGGAGCCATGGTTGATGACTCCATCCACAGTGTCAAGGCAGCGGCAGAAACAGGGTACCACTTCTGCTGCCTGAGTAAACCTGGTTTTGCATTGCAGTATTCTCCCAAGATGGGCAACAAGATATTTGTGGTATGTACATGCTACACAACATAGTGATGCAAAAACAGTGAAAGCAAGAGGACACCATAACATTGTCTGACATATCTGTACCATCAGAGGAAGGGGAGCTGGGTGAGCAGTCAGTGGAGGATGTGGCTACAACAGGCCTCCCTACAAAGCAGAGGCAGGAGCAATAGGTTATGACACCAGAAAGAAGATGGCATCTGTTCCACAGCAATGGACCAAAGCAAGCAGTAGCATAGCTAGGGAAACTGCCCAAGTGCAAAGTATTAGTGGGCACAATTGGCCATAAGATCCATCATAGTGATCACTCTTTGGTGCATACTGGCTTGGCTTGTTATTGCATTTGCAGTCAAATCTGAGCACTGTAACACTCTATGTATGGTCTAAACTGTAGTAACTGCTTGCTATATTTGTGACAATCAGTTTGCTACAGTTTACAGTAAAAAAAAGAAACAAATTTATTTATTTTTTTAAAGTAGAACCTTTGCACTTTAGTACACCATGTGTGGTCTAAACTGTAGTAACTGCTTGCTACATTTGCCACTGTGCCCTGTGTGGTATTGGCAGGTGGATGTCTGTCACTATGGCTTCTTAGGCAGGTGCAGATGTCAAGATCTAGTGTGCCAGGGTGCCAGCAGAGAGAGTAATCCCAGGCGCTACTAAGGACAGCTACACCTATGAACAAGATAAACACAGAACAAAAGTGATCCATGCGGTAACCATTTGAAAAGTCAGGACACAGTCTAGCATGTCCCAAAATATGGAGACTGAATGGCTGAAAGAACGGACTTATATATGCTAAGTCTGACATGCCATTTCTTGGAATATTCCCTTTTCTACTAGGAATGGCAATTTCAGAATTGGTATATATAAGTTTTGAGGGGCTTGCCCTCCTGCAAAAAGAAGTTTAAGAAGAGCAATTTTCAAAATTTTCTCTTCTCCTGTGTTTTTGGTCTTTTTGTTTGCCTTGTGTCAATCAACATTTTGACAACCAACATTTCAACAGAGAGCCAATCCATGCATTTACATAACCAGACTATGCAGTACAATGCATTGACTAGCCATACTGTGCATCAGATGTTACCATACCAACACAAGCCAGAGGAATGAGCAGGGCACAGTCGTCATGATTTGCAAAATGGGGAGCACAATAGCATGGGACAGCAGTGTTAGCAAAGATATCAGGGTTATAGGTAGTTCCTAAAGTAAGAGTATCCCTGACTGGGAAGTTTTGGGGTGTCAGGGATCATGTTCTTTGATGATGTAGTGTTGCTTCCAGGGACGGAATGCTTGCTGTGTATACCATGTGTCCCTGCGTTGTCAGATCTGGAGGCATGTGGTCCAGGGGAGGGCACAGCACATTAGTTGTGTGTGTGTGCAGGAATGCCACCATGGCCTCTGTTGTGTGTTATTGGCAGGTGGGTGGGTGGCTGTCACTATGCCCTGTTTAGTCAGGTGCAGATGTTATTTTTGGGGACATCTACTGGGGAGTGGTCCCCCTAACAAATTGTGTGACCCTGAGTAGAATGCCTGAAGGGGGCATGCCTACAGTGTAGCTGGACAAATGTTGTCCATGTCCACATGGCAGTCCACAGCCAAACAAAAGTTGTCCATGTCCACAAGGCAGTCCACATCTCTGGCTGTGGACTGTCTACATGACAGTCCACAGCCAGGGGTGGAGGCCACAGTGGAGCCAGATTGATGTTTTCCATGTCCACATAAATATTCACATCCAGGGTTGGTGGTCATGGTGGACCCAGATGAGGGTTGTCCATTTGAGATTCCATGACTAGGGTGTAAACACAGGGAGACAGCAGTCTGTGCAAAGCTACCATGAATACCTACAGTGTACAGCTGACACCTACCTGGGCTGCAGCGGCCATTTACAAGTAACTACAGGATGCACTAATGGCTGCTGTGGTCGAAGTAGCATCTATCTGTGCCTGGATCATATTCCTGAACATCTGTTGGTTGATGTCCTGAGTAACACCCACATCATGCAATAACCAAGCCTCAAAGTGCCAATGAACACCAATGCGCCTCTCCCCAATGACATGGGTGTGGATCTGAAAGGTTGTGTGGCCCTTGGTGATGGCTGCATTTGTACTACTTATGTACCATATGTGAGACACACCTGAAAGGGATGCCTTTCCTTAAATCATATGGTGTAGGATGTCTATCCTGGGCCTCCACAATCCCCTCAGCTGTGGGGAAGAGGAATGTTCCTTACACTAACATGGCTAGCAGTGCCACTGTGACCTCAGACCTGTGCCACGTGCATAATACCATTATCTTCACCTCTACAGATATGCTGACTCCAGACATATGCAAACCCATAGTGATGGACCCTTTCCCAGTTTAATCTATGAAAGCATATAGATAGCATACTAATGTGTAACTCTTTACATGTATGACCCACCACCACTATGGTGCCTGTGGGCATGTGATCTACATGCACTGCCTTGTGCCAAGTGCCTATGTGCAGCTCATAGATGTTACACTGCAGGTCCTGCATCCTCTTCTATGTGGGTAAATGAAATAGCCTCTCTGTACTCCACCTGGATGCTCCCAACAGGTATAGATGCTGTCCTACCTGCTGCCTACATACATGCTTGTCCCCACCAAAGGACTGCAACCTATCGTGCCTGCACAGTGAGCCATAGATAGATGCATGTACCCCACCTGGAGCAGAAGTTGTTCTGCCCATTCATTGTGCTTGTTGCATAAATCTCTCTAAAGAATTGCAACCTGCCCTGTCTGTTCCTTGTACCCTTGCACTTTTCCCACCCCACATTTCAACTCATTCTGTCATACCTCTAGCAGAGCCATTGTAGTGTTAGCACATACCATAGCTACTGTATGAGAGCTGTGTATGGTAGTCATCCACTCACTGATATTGTTAGATAGTTTATGCCCATTGCTGTCCCCTGATTTGGTACCTCCCAACTTTAAGTTGGAGAAAGCAAAAAAAAAAATATATATATATATATATATATATATATATGTGTGTGTGTGTGTATGTAACTTAAACTGCAGCACAATGCTTGCCACATTTGTAGCAAGCAACTGCTACTACAGTTTATGCCACACATGGAATGCTGCAGTGCTTCCTTTTTAACTGCAAATGCAATAGAAGCATTTATTTCTAAATGCCAATTTGCACTGAAGACTTATTGGGATCTACTGATCATGCACCTTAACACTTTGAGCCAGAGGCATCTGCCCTCTTGTGCCCCACCCTTGCTCTGCCTCTGCATTAACCCTGGAACTGACCTTGCAATATGGCCTGCATTACCACTGCTCGTGCCTGTTGTCACTTTTCCCCCATGTCAGTATTCTCCGCTATCGTCTGTGTTCTGTAATCTATCAGCTACTATAGCACAGTCTCTAGCAGTTTGATGACTATGCTTCTTATCACACTGTAAAGGGTATCCAGTGCAGAAACTGTGTTAATGAGGTGATTTACTGTAATGGTCTCTGAACTGTGATAACAGCACAGGTAATCAGCCCTCTTCTGTGCTTTGAGGCCAGTCTGCCTCATGCACATGCAATGTGATCAATTAAGGTTTGAGAGGCTGTGGAGGTTTGGTCATTTTGCCCAGTTGCCCATCATAGCCATATTGGGGCATGTAGCTCATGTAGGGTATGTGTGTGCTGCCTCTGGAGCTTGGCTGTGCAGCTGTCTCCCTCCCTCATGCTAATGACCATGTATTTCATGTTGCCATAGACAGGCATCACATAACTGTGCTGCCCATTGATGCATACCATGTGGTCTTTGCAACATGCAGTGTTGCACTGCAGCTATCCTTTTCACTCTTGAAACTCACATGGTGAATGGAGGTAGCCTCAGCAGGGTCTGAGTGTGGCAGGGCTCTTACATGCTGCATCAGCATTATTTGCCCCACAGGGACTGCATGAAAGAGAAAGCTTTTTAGATCTGTTAGCTAAAGTGATTTTATCCAGCCTAATCCTTTGTACTCTTTTTACATGCTGCAACACAGAGACGATAATCTTTTTTGCAACTGTTGAACATGCAGTACAGGGACAGCTTGCTAGGAGAGGGCAACGAAGGTCCCCTGGATAAGGCAGATGCTGGCACTCACTTTCAATTGTGGTGAGCGATGCCATGGCCATCACCTACTCAGGTGAGTAATGCTAACATAAATATAATGATCTGCAGATGCACCACCCAAGCCTTTTGCACCAATGGAAAGAAGATACTTAGGAGAAACAGCCACAATGCTAGAGTAAGCTTCCATTTTTTTTACTGAATCATTGCACAGTAGATGTGAAAGTATAAGTGTATTTGCTTTTTGTTGTCAATGGAATTATGTGCTCATTAATGGGGTTTTCTGCAGCAGAAGACAAAATTGCAGCAGACTGGCTTGCCTGCCAGAGGAGCAGGCCGGACACTCCAGATGGTGAGCACTGCCTCACACCTCTGCACAATACTGCTGCCTTAACTGTATCTGTGCTTAACCAGATTACCACAGCATTGACCATTTTTTGTATTACCTCACCATTACATAGTTGGACACTGTCCTTGTAAGACTGCTGTTTTTAATGCATTCATAGCATGATAATATCCTACAGTGTGCCGGTTATCCCTGATGTTGTCATATGTATAACAGCTGTACCGAACCTGTGTACCACTGCAGTGAGGCTTTTTTCCCTTTGGACTATTACAACATTGTTTATTGGTTCATTTCCTATTTGGATTGCTATTTTAGGCGTATTATCTGTACTACTGCCCCAATCTGTGTCATTCATCTTGTACCCTGTGTCCATCACCCTTTCCCATTGTGTGTATGACAACACTACATACCCTGGTTTGCAGAGCAGTGAGCATTTTATTTCTTCAGTTTAGTGATGTCCTCACTGCTTTGCTGTTCACTGTACATGCACACATGCACACTTTTTTCCTTCCATACAATGTGCTACTGTCCTACTAAGTGATGACAGTGACACTGCCATTTGTATCCAGTTGGTATTCTCAGTCATATCATAGGTGTTCTCCAGCCATTAATGCATGTTGCTCTTATAGGTTCATAGGTTCATACTAGGCTATCTGCCCTAGGGCATTTATAAGCCTAGCCAGAGTGTGTATGGCTTTCGCCACCCATTTTAAATTAATTTTGCTATGCCCTTTTTTGAGGTTAGTATACTGTGCCTCTGTCTAACAGTGACACAGAAGTGATACCCGGGGTAAACCTATGATCTCCCATCCACTCATCAAGATTCCTCTTGAAGAGAGTCAATGAGGGACTCTGCCTAACCTGGACTGGGATTTTATTCCAGAGTGAAGGGAGCCTCTGGGTTATGAATCTGTCCCTCCAGCATGTCCTATTTATTTCAGTGCTGAAGTTTAAGTCCCTCGAGCGCGTAGCTCAATGGGATTTGGACTTTCTGAGGTGCAGCATGTCCATTAATTCCGGGTTGGACATGGCTTTATACATCAGGCACAGATCGCCTCTGAGCAGGTGGTATGCCACTGAGTAGAGCTGGAGTTTCTTTAACCGGGCAGCATACGGCATCTGTTTGAGCCCCTTGATCCTCTTGGTGAGGTACTTTTGGGGTCTTTCCAGTTGCTGCAGGTGTCTGGTAAGGTACATCCCAAAAGGGGCATTGTACTCAATTATGGGCCTGATGAGGGATGAGTAAAGAGGCACGATGACCTCCCCTGATCTAGATGTGAATCCTTCATGATTAGGTGGGCTATATAAAATGTTTTTCTAACCACTTTGGCCACGTGGTTGTCAAATGAGAGATTGCTATCAACTTGGGTCCCCAGGTCCCTAATTACTTCTTCTGTACTTAATGGATTACCACCTATGTGGTAATTTGTGGGCACTTTGTTTTTGCCAAAGGGGATGACTATACACTTTTTGGCGTTTAGCTTGAGGCCATGGCTCTGGCACCAGTTGTCTGTTTCTATGAGGCCCTTTTGGAGGATGCTTGTGTCAGCTGGAGAGTCTATTATAGCGCCCAGTTTGCAGTCATCTGCGAACTTGGTCAGCCACAGTCCTTCCATGTTGGCCTGTACCTCTGAGAAATATATACCGAACAAGAGAGGTCCCAAGACTGAGCCTTGTGGGACGCCACTTGTAACTGGTTTGGAGTCTGACATGGCTCCAGCTATTCTAACCATGTGGGTTCTGTCCTTGAGCCAGTTTGCAACCCATCTAGTGACATAGGGGTTTATATTTAAGCTGGTGAGCTTATCTATAATGCCCGAGTGGGGTATTGTATCGAAGGCATTTGCGAGGTCCAGGTAGGCTGTGTGGACCACCTTCCCCTTGTCAATGGCCTTGGTGACTGTTTCAAAGAAATCGACCAGGTTTAAGAGGCAGGATCTGCCTTAACAAAGCCGAACTGGGTAGGATCCAGTGTCTGTAGGTCCCCAATATCTTTATTTATAAGGTCCATGATGATCCTTTCCATAGCTTTGCAGACCAAACTAGTGAGACTTATGGGGCGATAGTTTCCAGGATCCGTTGAGGCACCACCTTTGTGGAGAGGGACCACTGTTGCTGTACGCCACTCTTTGGGTACATATCCTGTAGTAAGGCTGACTGTAAGTCTTCTGACTGTTTTTCTCCTTCCAGGGCCTACCTTAATAAAACACACTACATCATGCTAACTACAGTATTTGCATCCTGTTCACTTTCTGCCATATCCTTCTTTTAATTATGTTACTTTGTTGTTTTGGATTTCTCTATTTCTTTTCATTTTTTTTGCAGGATCAAACATACCTAGGGCAGAGTAAGACAGTAGATTCAAATATGTGTTCAGCCCTGACGATTGGGCCACCACTGGTGGAGGCAGCCCCTGATCTCAGCCATGGCGGTGACTGACTACAAGGACAGGCTCCCCTGTAGAGTGGCTTTGCATGCTATCCTCATCCCACCATAACCCACATCACAGTGTTCTCCTTACTTGTATGCTACTCACCCTCTCCTTTTTGTTGTCCAATCCTTCCTATTACCCTCTGTCTGCATCTCTCCTTTGTGCCTTCGTTTTTGTTACAGTACCTCCCCTGAGGGTTGCTGTAAATGTTAGACGTTTGTGTATTTTCCCCAATGCCATCTCTGTAGCCTTCTTCTTACTCATAACTTTCTCATGATTCCACCCCGTCTACTCTTTTTCATGAAAAAAAAAGAAAATAAGGGCACCTATCCCATAAAAATAATCCTTAACTTTTCTCTCTCCTACAGCCTTGTGTGTTCCCCTGCTTATTCTTCCCCTTTTCTACAGTCCTATCACCCTATCACCCCTTTAGTTCCCAATTCTAATATAAAACCAGTTAGCACTTTGCTGTGTAGCCCTCTATGACCTATGGCTTCCCAGCTATGCTTACATACATATCAAAACTTAATCACTGTTCATAAACCTAACCGCTCACCAGGACAACTACTCCTCAGTTTTTTCTTAGCCAAAAAATTGAATTCTCTTCCTCCTACCCTAACAATAGTGGAAAACATGGCAAGCTTCATCTTCATTCCTACCTCTCCTCTACCCGGAAATGTACCTGCATACTTCCAACTTAGCCAATTTCCCTCCCTTCTAATCCTATAATGTCCATCCTCTATCCCATCTACTTATGCTAACTGTCTTAGATATGTTGGAACAAATAACTTCCTTCTAAAAATCTACCCACCTTCAACCTACCTTTCAACCTCAAAAGCCTGCTTGTTCTAATAAGTTACCACAACCTTAGCTTCAAGCTCCCTAATGACAGCTCCTGATAATTACAATTGCTTGTTAAGTAAATATTGTAAATACTTTTCTCTGATTTGTATATAATCTTGTATCTGTACTGAGCATCTGTTGTGTACTTGTATTATGCTTAATCACTTGTATTCTGAATTTTTACTGTATTTTGCTTTGTTGGAGCTTTTCTCCTCAGGCCTCCACTGTAAACGGGCTCACTGGGCCCAGTGGACTTTCCCGGTCAACAAACTGGAAATAAATAAATAAATAATAATATACATGACGAATTGAAACCCTTGGGAATAAACATTGTGTTGGGCATGCAACCTGCAATCTGAAGATCTTGGGTCACTGCATGGTGACTGCTCTTTTTTTGATTGCATAGCTTCATTAAGCAGCACTGTCCCTGACATGCCCTTTCTTTGTTTGTACTTAAACTTAATCCTTGTTGGGTTGGATTGTGCAGCTTTGATTGTATTATTCATACATACATGACATTGTAACATACTAATACCTTAACAAACAAGAAGTTATCTTCCCTCAATACTGATCATGTTTTCAAATAATTTATCAAACACAAATACTGTCATGTTTGTACATGGTCTTATATTAACTTTATTCCTCATGGATACAGCTAACCTCAACACTTACCATTTCCATCTAGACAATCAGTATATAAAGCTAGCAACAACATTTAATAACCCTACCCTAACAACAACTAATAGCTGTATCCCCATCACTGTTTACAACCATCCTCACAAACCTGAAACAACACCAAATACAATTTATAAATGAAAGCCTGCATAATATTTCCTTCAAAACCCACAAAAGACTACTCAACCTTTTTCAAGTGTTCAGTCACCTAGTTGCCAAACTTATGCTTAGTGGTAATATCCACCCAAATCCAGTCCCTGATCACATGATTTCATTAAACTCCCCAATGCAAATCAAACTACCCACTCCACATAAAAGTTCAAAAATACTACTACTAAACCTAAATCTTAGAAGTATGCTGAAGAAAATACACAAACTCCATGCAACTCTCTCCCTTTACAACCCAGACATTGCCATCCTTACTGAAACCTGGTTGAAACCACATATACCAGACATATAAATAACCCCACCTGGTTACAATATTCTAAGAGCTGATAGAACAGAAAAGATGGGAGGTGAACACACTCAACTTACAACCTATAAGCATAAGTATTACTAACATTAATAATGCAGAGCTACTCATAACCAGATTACAGCTACACCAGAACAAACATATATATATATATATATATATATATATATATATATATATATATATATATATATATATATATATATATAGTAGCCATCTACATCCCTCCAGGAAACAATTCCAGTACAGTCGAAATCATTCTCCAAAATGTCACAAAAGCCATATCACAGGAAACCATTATTGCAGGAGACCTTAACACAGACTGGATGACATGTAACTCTAACAATCCTCATAACTACCTAAACCTCCATGGTTTCACTCAAATGATTTCTCACCCAACTAGAATTGACAAGAAAACAGATAAACAATCTATTTTGGACTGGTTCTTAACTAATAAACCCCAGTATTACCAAATAGCAGGGTGTCTCCCAGATCACTTAAGTGTCCACTTTGGAACCTACTTACTGAGAAATCACAGTAACCGTACTAAACTAATCAACTTCCGCCAAGTTTGTAATAAGAAAAATTTTAACTTACAGATTCTACGTAATATTCTTGAAAAAATAGGCAGGACTCCTCTTAAGCCACTGCCCTTAGATGCTGCTGTGCAACACTTCAGTGACACCTTCCTTACTATTCTAAACAGACTGGACTCCTCTTAAGCAACTGCCCTTAGATGCTGCTGTGCAACACTTCAGTGACACCTTCCTTACTGTTCTAAACAGACTGGACTCCTCTTAAGGAACTGCCCTTAGATGCTGCTGTGCAACACTTCAGTGACACCTTCCTTACTGTTCTAAACAGACTGGACTCCTCTTAAGTCACTGCCCTTAGATGCTGCTGTGCAGCACTTCAGTGACACCTTCCTTACTGCTCTAAACAGACTGGACTCCTCTTAAGCAACTGCCCTTAGATGCTGCTATGCAACACTTCAGTGACACCTTCCTTACTATTCTAAACAGACTGGACTCTTAAGCAGCTGCCCTTAGAGGCTGCTGTGCAACACTTCAGTGACACCTTCCTTACTATTCTAAACAGACTGGACTCCTCTTAAGCAGCTGCCCTTAGAGGCTGCTGTGCAACACTTCAGTGACACCTTCCTTACTATTCTAAACAGACTGGACTCCTTTTAAGCAGCTGCCCTTAGAGGCTGCTGTGCAACACTTCAGTGACACCTTCCTTACTGTTCTAAACAGACTGGACTCCTCTTAAGCAGCTGCCCTTAGAGGCTGCTGTGCAACACTTCAGTGACACCTTCCTTACTATTCTAAACAGACTGGACTCCTGTTAAGGAACTGCCCTTAGATGCTGCTGTGCAGCAATTCAATGACACCTTCCTTACTGATCTAAACAGACCTGAACCTCCAAGAATAGTTTGTGTGAAAGCCATCTACACATCATGGTTAACCCATGAGACTCGTACCCTCCTCAAACAAAGGGGCAAAGCATGGAAAACCTGGGCTAAAAATAAATCCCTCCAAAACAATTTAATTTACCAGCAACTTAAAAACAGTGCCAAACACCAAATTAAATAGACAAACAACACTACTATTCTAATTTACAATGGAAATACAGACAGAATCCACAAAAATTCTGGAACACAATCAATAAAATACTGGCCAAACTACAACCCCCCCCCCACAAACTTACCTGATAACACAAAAAATATTGCTGAACAATTTAACATATTTTTCACTGAAAGTGTTTTAGCACTGACTAAGAATAGCAAGTCTCCCACAATGCTAACACCCAACAATTCAAGCAATATTGTACATGCATTCTCATTTCAGACTGTCCCAAAACAAACTATTGCAAAACTGTTAAAGAAGTTGAAACCCACTTCACTGGCAGAAGATAACTTGCCAGCAGAATATCTAAAATTAACAGCAGATGCTATTGCCTTCCCTGTGTCAATACTTATAAACCGCTCTATACAGAACAGTATGTTCCAGCTATTTGGAAAATTGCATATATCATACCATTACACAAACAAAAAAAAAAACTGGCCCATTGCTATACTTTCACCACTTTCTAAAATTCTGAAAATATGTATCCACTTTCAACTTTTTAAACACCTTCTAAACAATAATTTCCTCTCACCATCGCAGCATGGATTCCGACCATAACATAGCACTGCTACAGCTCTTCTAAGTTTCACTAATATTTATATTTATTTTACATTTGTTGACCGGGCTAGTCTAGCTGGTTACATGTCCATTTTCAGTAGAGGCCCGGGGAGAAAAGCTCCATGTTGAGTACAACAAGCCATTAACAAATGATATACAAAATAACAATATAGAATAAAAAACACCAAATTTAGTACAATCATGAAAAAGTATACAGAAGAATACAGCAAAATAGAGTCAAGGAAGAAGTATCAATTAGTTGTATACAAAAACAGAGCATACATTTTTTTTTTCAAAAGTATAAGGCATGGCCAGAGCAATAAACATTGATGAACTATTGATATCTATGTGAAGACTTCAGTAAAAAGTTACACTAATACTATAAATACAGAGACAATGACAAAATAGTGTCTTCAGTCTTTATGAACATGTCTAAAGCATTCAATACAGTTTCCTATCCTAAGGTACTGTCCAATCTGAATAATCTTAATATCAACCCTGATGCTGTTAACTGGTTTCAAAGTTATCTATCTAGCCATGAGCAAGCTGTGACATGGAAGCAAGCTCTATCCCTACTCTTTCCTGTTACACTTGGAGTCCCTCAAGGTTCAATCCTAGGGCCCCTCCTCTTCAGCATATTCATAAATGATCTTAATATTGCCTCATGCTAAGCATCTATCATACAGTACGCAGATGATTCAACCCTCATATGTGCAGCATCCACAATAACTCAACCTCTTATAGTCACACAAAAAGGCTTCTCTGATATTGAAATGTGGCTAACAAACTCACAACTCATTCTCAACCCTAATAAAACTAAATTTATGATCTTTCATCCATCTAAACCTACTAACCTCCCAGCTAACTTTTATATCACTGCCAGTAATACTAGGATTTTCCCAGATTCTGAAATAAAACTACTAGGCGTCATAATTGACAACAGACTAAAATTTGACATACACATTTCTAACACAATCAAAAAGGTTCACAAGAAAATGAAACAATGCATGGAAACAAAAAATTCTTAACAGACACTGCAAGAATAGCCATAGCTAGAACACACCTTCTCTCCTCACTCTTATATGCAACCCCCATACTTACCAACCTCAAAAAATCAGAACTAAGTAAATTAGAATCACGTTACAATAAGATTGCCAAATTTGCAACAGATTTCACACATTCAGCCCATCACTGTCAATGCCTAAAAAATCTTTCTTGGTTGGACCTATCTCATGTTATGAACTATAACCAATTAATAATGGCTCACAAAATAATGCACAATCCTGACAATGTACCTTCCCTAATAAATCTTCTACAACCCTACAACCCTACTCTAACATTTGTACTCTTCGATAATCTAACAAAGACTTACTCCAAGTAACCAAAGTATCCAATACACCAGGCAACTCTCTTTACTCTAACTTTGTTGCTAAAAATTGGAATATACTTCCACATAATATTAGATCCATAAGCAATCTTAATCATTTCAAAATATCTCTCAAAAGACACTTATTTGAATCTTCCCAAGTCAAATTCAAAAACAAACTGGTGAAATGCAAAAACTGAGGCAAAATGGTAAACCACACACACAAAATTTAATGTTAGCACTTTCGTACATCAAATATAATGTACTTTTTCAGACATTATTTCCCAAAATACAAAGGCTTAAAAAGCATCATTGTCTTACCAATTAATTACATAAATTACTTAATCACAAGAAAATTCATTGTTACTTAAAAGAACATACCAGGATCTCTCTTAAAATTCTAATTCATAGTGCAGAAATATATTTTTACTAAAATAATCATATCTAAACTATTAAAAAAGATCATGTACATACTAATACTACTACTACTAATAATAATAATAATCATAGACATAATAATCATTTAAAATACATTGATCAAATTTGTGTATTCCTATACATACACGTACTGAAACTTGATTCATTACTAAATCAAACGTCACCTATCTAGTGCTTTTAACTTTAAGAGACATTTAATGGAGCATGTCTCATTAAGTCCAGGATAGGTGTGTGCATTGGTCAGGAGCTGCCATATTAATTCTCTTTCTTCAAGCTTAAGCTCCCATGGACCACCCCTAATGTTTCTTTCAACATAGTCGATCACCATAAATTGAAAACTGTGAAAGCCAAGGTATAGTTTATTTGGCTATCTGTCACCAGTGTCCAGTTTTTTTTTATTTGGGAAAGACAGAACGCCCCTTTAAACAGCGTATATATGAACATCTATATAGTATTTCTAGGAATATTAGTACTAATGCCCTAGCTAGACATATAGCTGAATTTCAGTCCCACAGTTTTCAATTTATGGTGGTTGACTATGTTGAAAGAAACATTAGGGGTGGTCCATGGGAGCTTAAGCTTGAAGAAAGAGAATTCATGTGGCAGCTCCAGACCAATGCATACACCTATCCTGGACTTATGAGACAAAGTCCATTAAATGTCTCTTAAAGTTAAAAGCACTAGATAGGTGGTGATTGATTTAGTAATGAGTCAAGTTTCAGTACTTGTATGTATAGGAATACGCAAATTTGATCAAAGTATTTTAAATTATTATTATGTCTATTATTATTATTATTAATATTAGTAAATGGGTGTGCCTTCATTGAAGGTTGAACGTCGAGGTAGCACCTCGACGTTCGTCAAAATCTACTGCCAATCATTAGCGGACCGGAGTTCCGCTTTGGCGACCCCTAACCAGGAAAAGCTGAAAGACAACAACAAGTATGTACATGATCTTTTTAATGGTTAGATATGATTATTTTAGTAAAAATATATTTCTGCACTATGAATTAGAATTTTAAGAGAGATCCTGGTATGTTCCTTTAAGTAACAATGAATTTTCTTGTGATTAAGTAATTTATGTAATTAATTGGTAAGACAATGATGCTTTTTAAGCCTTTGCATTTTGGGAAATAATGTCTGAAGAAGTACATTATATTTGGTGTACGAAAGCGCTAACATTAAATTCTGTGTGTGCGATTTACCATTTTGCCTCAATTTTTGTATTTCACTTATTTGAATCTTCGCTTTGCACATGTAACACTCTAGGTTAATTATTAACTTAGCATTACTTATACAATTTGGCTGTACGTACTAACTCTGTTAACATATCCCTTTTAACAACACTACTCCTCTATAAGTAGTTACGTTCCTAGCTGCAACTCTCACCACAGAAGTATTACTAACTATGCACTACTTTGCCTAAGTGATTCTCCCTTCCTAATTTCCTAACTGTTATGTTCCTCCACATATACAAGTTCAACCATATATTTGTCTATATTCAGTTGTTTAAAGTATTGTTCTATTTGATAGTATGTATATATATTTTTGTTTTTACATTTTTATCTTGTAAATGTGTTACCACTCATTTTTTGTTTATAATTTCTATTACTTAATGTGATGATTTTGTATGTAAGCTTAGGCTGGAGCTTTTCTCCCTTGGCCTCCGCTGAAAATGGGCATTATCCAAGTCGGACTATCCTGGTAAACAAATGTAAAATAAATAAAATAAATTTATTACAATGCAGTCAGGTTATTATTGTTTTTGAAAAACTGTTTGCTATGAGAGATCCTTTGCTGAAGTTCAGACTGACAGAACAAGGTCTAAAATGTTTGCTAGACATCAGTCTGCTGAATTTGTAAAGTATTATTTTGTCAGCCTGTCCTTTCATGCAAAGGTCACTCATAACTGAACATGCCAATTACAAATAATTGCCATTCATTTTTGGCTGACTTTGCCTCCTTCTTTGGTGAATGATATCCTGCTTTCTTGAGTTGTAGGTTTGCAGTCATCTGTAACAAAGGGGATTTACTCATTAGCTTCCTACCTCAAAGTAAGAATGGTAACATGAAAAACTGAATGTACACTACTGCTGCCCACAGACCCAGTGCATCAAGTAACTGCAGAGTTTGCCTTTGGTTCAGTCAGCGCCACTTCATATCGCACTTACAAAAGTCACCTGGTTTAGGAAAGGAGTCATGGACTCTGAAATGCTCATTCTTCCTTACTGCAGCTGATTTAATCCTGTTCAGTACTTATTCTGTATAGCCACAGTACAAAGTTTTAATGTTCACTTTTGTTGTGGAGGATGGAACAATATGATAGTCATTAACAGCTGGGGCCTACTTCATTCCTATGGCTTTGGAGCATCAATCACCTCAGTTTTTTGCCATAATAACCATTCATTTATTTATTCATTCATTCATATTGTACTAACAGAAACACACGATGCATGTGTCTGTTATTCACTTACTGAAATTGTCTTCTGTCCAGAAATGGCTCTCCAGGCATTCCACATCCTCAAAAGAACCAGAAGAGCATAAACAAAGCAAAAACAAAATGAAACTATGTATTTGAAATGGAATGAATGTTTGCATTTTGCTGTAACTACTATATGCTTCTGCTTCTGCTTCTTTTACACTGATAATGAACAGGTTGATGAGACACTGTCTGAAATTTATATCTATAACAAATATCAGTATGAAGTGACATATTCCTACATCATCCATAAACTGTCATCTGACAACAGCATTACAAGTCACTTACTTAACATGCACTAGGTAACTGTTTTGTCTAACCAGCAGTGATATTACAATAAGGTCACATTATGACAAAATATAGACAAGCAAGGTTACGTCACGCAACATACTGCCTGACACAGAACAAATATTAATAACATGATCTTATAAGAGCAAGAAGAGAAGAGAAGAGAAAAAGCATGTTTTTTTATTAAGAACACTCAGTCTTTAGCCATGCATGCAGAAGAATTAAGAAAACCTTGTTCTTAGCCACATGGGATATTTAAAGGTAGTTACAAAGCAAGATGGTAGATTGCAATTCAAATATTTAGGGTCTCTAACCATAAACATCCTGAGACTCAGTACAACGTGCTTTCACTATGCAATACCCTGTGGGTGCATGTGTGCCTGACAAAATTTATTGGCAGGCAGTTCAGCAATTCAACAGAGTAGGCTGAGATTTATAGTATACTATTGCAGTGGTGCATACCTCATGCAAGGAAAACAATCTCTGCATAGGGCTGCATCTGTACTCTGAAGCTACAGTGAATACATGTGCTTTATTTTTATATTGTATATAAAATAAATGCAATCCCATGTCGTTATATGCTATGGAGATCCTAGAGGCATACCTACCCTCTCCCCCAGCATGACATGTCTGCAGCATTATGATACTGAGGACAATGGCTCACTCAGACATGGGAGGCTACCCTAAGTTACAGTGTGACTTAGTATAGCAGGCCAAACTACCTAATAAATTATTTATACATGCTGACTTCTGAAACTACCATACAAATGCTTAAACAAATGTGAGACAGCACTGGGAACATGGTCATGTATCTCATTTACCCACCCTCTAAATTCCACCCATGATATGCCACTCTAATGACCTACAATCTCAGTCAACAGAATGCAAACACAGAATTACTAAAAGATATCCTAATACATTGTGGAAAAATCAGCAACATCATTTTTACCTTCTCTATCCATCGATCCATCCATCCATCCACCCATCTGTCTATTCATCCATCCATCCATCCATCTATTTCCATATAGCACACCAGCAACAGATGGAGAAGTGGTGGTCCAGATGGATCAACATCTCATTAATTAGACTTGACACTGCATCCACTGATTGTATCATAAAGAAACCAAATTAATTTAGTGCAAGAAAAAGACTGTCTGACTTTCCCAGTCTGCCCATTTTCCAGGAAAACAGTATAGAAATTCTGTCATATTCTCATTAAAACAAACTTATATCTGTCAAAAACATTCTCTTGAACTTCCTCATAGTTTTTAATTTTATAGCATCCTAAGAAAGACTGTTTAATATGTTCACAATCCTCTACTTTTCCACTTTGCCTCAATCACTCTCTCTGTTATCTCCTTTGTTCTTGTATCTGTCAAGTGCCTGCTCCGCCTCCTCCTCTATAATATATATATTTATATATTAGATGCGCACACACACACACACACACACACACACACACACACACACACACACACACACACACACACATACACATTCAATGCTATGGTACTAAGGACAATAAAAAATGGTGGTTTCTCTTTAAAGAATTTTGTAGGAGTTTTACTTTTTAATTGTATATTGTCTTAATTTTTTATATTACATTAGTAGCAATTATTACTTAAACATATTTTCATTAATACCCAATTCTGATGAAGTCTTAGTGATACATTGACAGTAAAAAATGAAAATCTAAGAAGTCTTCAAGGTTTGTTGTCTACATCTGGGAGTGTATCTGCTTTTAATGTGCAACAGTAACTTACCCTTTACCATTGTGGAATCTCTTAACGTAAACAGATTAGTATCTATAGACTAATTTCAAATGTGTTCCTTAGTTCTGAAATGAGTTTTGTGGGATCGACTATTAAAATGTGTAACCACTATAGAGTAGCATAAAAACATTGGATTAGAACTAGTAAAAAATGGTAGAGCAAATAGATTAATCTCTATTTTCCAATCAAACTGAAAAACGAAAATAGATTTTTAAATAGAAATGTGGAATAAGCAAAACGGTATTATTGTAAAAATATAACAAATGAAAAAATATATATTTTTAAAGTGAATCTCTGGCAAGCAAACTGAATTCTAGATTGTCCCATCATTGTAAATCTCCCCTAATACTTGAGATTATTTTATGCAGGGTCAAGAAAAGAAGACAGTTAGATCAGATTTATATTAAGCAACTAAATATTTTAATTCACTAACAGAAATCCTGATATTGCTAGATAACAAATACGACCTCAAATCATTATAAGCATTCACAGGAAATAATGTATATTCTTCTAGGTTTAATTTAAGCCACAGTGGTATAGCGGTAGCGTTGTTGCCTCACAGCAGGAGGTTTCCTTGTTCGATTCTCAGCTGGAGTGCCTTCTGTGTGGAGTCTGCATGTCCTCCCCACAGTCACGTGGCCTCTGAAAGACATGTGTGAATGGGCATGCCTTCACAGAAGGTTGGGTGTCAGGCTGGCAACACGGCATCATAAAAATCTACTGCCAATCATTAGTGGACCGTAGTTACGCTGTGGCGACCCCTAACCAGGAAAAGCCGAAAAGACAAACAAACTTCTAGGTTTAATTTATAGTCAACAATCATAGTTTAGTTATCTATAATATGCAGCAGATATCTCAGTGAAGTTGAGGGAGTTTAAGACAGATTAGGCAATATCCATCAAGCCTGTAATATTAATACTTAATTTGACAAACTGCATTCCACATATGGAGGGGAGATGTACGATTTTCTGAAAGAATTATTCTAGAGAAAGGACAAAAAGGAAATGAAGCAAGTTAGCCTGGTTCTTTTATTAATTTTGAGAGGAGATGACCATTAACAGACAAGCAGATGCTGCATCCTACAAAGTTTTAATTAAGAGCAAGAAGTGGATGGAAAGTCGTAGCACTTTAGATGTTTTAAAAGGAAAGGGATACAAACACTATCAAATGCTTTACTGATCATTTTTGAAATTACCAGATCATGCTTACACATATCACTTTGGAGATGAGGTGCATCTGACTTCCAGAATGTACCACTGAGTTTTTTTTCACATGTGCACTCCAGCTAGGTGAACATGCACCGAGCGCTCTTATCTATGGATGTGAGAGACGGGTGTTAGTCTCAAGCAGGAAAACCTGACTTATAGCCAATAAGATCAATCTTCTGGGTACTCTAGATTAAAAAATAATTAAGAATGATTGTAGCTAAGGACAGGGCTATACAACTACATGTTGGTGTGTGTAAGAAGGTGAAATCCTGCTGTCTACAAAAAAAATAAATTAATTAAAAAAGAAGGAAGCCCACATCAATTTTTTTTTTTTTTTATTTTACAAAGAAGGAGTTTAAATTCCTTGACATGTAGCCACCTTTAGCCACTGGGTTGCATTCACCTAAATGATGCAAAGAACATTTTAAGGCCTACATTGGCCAGCATTAGCTGTGTATGTTACGTAATAAGAATGAAAAAGGTGATCTACCTATTTTATTAGGCATATGCTAAATATATTAAGTGATAACAGCAGTTCAGTAATACCACTGCATGGTCACCACTAACTCAGACAGACTGAATAATACTTAAAGACCTCACTGTAACTTTGATGCAGGTAACACACTGTTGTGTATACAACAGTGACATTGCAAGTAAATGTGTTAAAGCTGTATAATATACCTGTCAAGCATTGTTACTTACTAGCAGGGAACACCTACCAGCCTTATCTCACAACATACATATTACTTATGATGTTAGAAGCACAAATCATCATCACCATCATCATCTTCGTCATCACTAGACGAAGAAGTCGAGTTAGAAGCACTGATAGGTACCATATAATCATTAGTTTAAGTGTTCAAGAAGGCAGTTTTTACAATTGTAGCATTACAATCTGACTCAGTCCTGTTTTGTCCTGCAGTACATTAATAATGACAGCTACACTGTTTCACCCTGCTCCACCCTGCACTTGCAGCTGACCTATGATACCTGAGCCTAAGTAGACAGGAAATGTTGCTACATAATGTTCTGCGGACAACTGCCTTATTTCTAAGTCACAGGAAAAAACATTATTTATACAAGTTTAGATTCAGGTTTATTAATCTAATTTTTTCCAAGAACCAAAACAATAAAAACAAACAATGGACCAGTAAACAGTCCTGTACAGTCTACACATAAAACATAGGAAATGATTCATAAACTTAAAAATTAGAAAAATCATAAGCCTCTGCAAATAGATGTGTCTTCAGGGACCTCTTAAGACCATCCAGTGTAGGAGACTCTCTCACCTACTGGGGAAGAATGTTCCAGTAAGTGTGGTGCTTGATAAAAGAAAAAAGAGCACCAACCATATCTATAATGACATAAAGAACCCTTAGCAGCTCTAGAGAGGAGGACTCCATATACCTAACAGAGGTATAAGGGACCACAACTCCATCAGATGAGGATCCAAATTATGCACATCAAAATATACTTAACTCTAAAACTTTACTGATAATATGAGACTGAACCAGCAGCCAGTATAAGCTGTGCAAAACCAGTTATATGAACGTAACTAGAAGCACCTGTAAGTATCTGGGCTGTGCAATTTTGTACCAGGTGCAGCTATTAGGGAATTACAGGAGTCAATAGTAGGCATGACCAGTACTTGCACAATCATAGAATGGTTCTGAAGCTGGAAATAGTTCTTGATGCAGACAAGTGGAAACATACTAACTTGATGACAGATGACCGTCTGTAAGTGCCAATCTGCCTTCTAAACCTACACCAAAAATGTTCACCTTATTCACAAATTTCAGCTTATTACCACTATAAATGATGGTAGTTATTTTAAGCCAGATAAAATTTCTTAAAATGGTGTAAATAGTCATGGTTATTATTATCTTCACAATATTAAGTCTGAGATGATCATTAGTCATCCAGTTTTGGATGTATTCAAAGACATTTCCACTGGAGTCTCCGTGGACATTTTGTCTTGAGGAATGGAGAAGTGAAAAACAACAGAAGACTCAGAATGCAAACCTGCAGGGCACTGAACTGACAGTAACAGAAGGAATGGGAGCTGTGGTAACTTCAGATACACTCTGTTGACCATACCGAGAATGATAGGAGTCAGACCATTCTAGAACATCATCTATAATTTCCACAAAAAGTCTGCAGATAGTCAATAATAATGCTACGGTCCACCATATGAAATGTTGAAGAGAAATGAGGGATGACTATAACAGACTAGTAATACGGATCTCACCTTATCATTAATAAATCATTCATGACCCATATAAGCATAGGCTGAATACCAAGTCTACTGCAGAATCCAATATGGAATGGGTCATGAACTAAAACTGAATCAAGATGTATATAAGCATTGTTCTCAAATAACCTTACTAAAATGGAAAGCTAGAGATGGACCAGTAATTATTAAGGCTGTCTTGCTCATAGGTTCATAGGTCAATACTGGACAGTTGATCAAGAGAACCATTAGTAGCCTATCCACAATACCCCATATCATAAGTACCTATTATCATAACTAATTTTTACTTAGTTTTGGCTCTTTTCAATAACAGCTTTAGCCAGATTCAGGATATATTTATGAGTCCCCATCCATTCATCCAGGTTATGCTTAAAGGGGTTCAGGGAGACACTTTACATTCCAAGGAAGTTAATTCCATAAAAGAAAGATTCTCTGAGATATCTATCTATCTTGCCAGTAGGTCTTATTTATGTTTTGGTGCTAGTTAAGATTTCTTGAGTAAGTGTTGAGGGTGTTATTAGTTTTGCAGATATGCAGGAGGTCTCGCAGGGCTAGATCCTTTGAGGCTGTGTAAGCTAGACAGAGGTCACCTCTCAAAGAGTCTGTAAGAAACAGAAGAGAAAGAACACACTTTAAGAGGGTCTGGATAGCTCACGGGAGGCATGCCTTTGATTATCTTTATGAAGAAATGCTGCTGTCTCTCAAGATAGGTCATATGCTTAGACAGGTACATACTAAAGGGGCCATTATACTCTATTATGGACCTGATGAGGGAGAAGTAGAGAAGGATGATAAATTCTTTAGATCTGGAAGAAATACATCTGGTGATTAGTCCAGCAAGCTAAAAGGACTTCCAAACAGTAGTGGATAAATGCTGATCAAAGGATAATTTGTTGTCTATCAAAGTGCACAGGCCCCTAATGGCTGAGTCAACTTTCAAAGGGCTGTCACCTATGTGGTAGGTGCATAGGTGCTCAGTTTTACCTGAGGGCACAATGCCACATTTTTTGTCATTCACTTTTAGGCTGTGGTCCAGGCAGCACTCATTGGTGCATGCTAGTCCTTCCTAAAGAACTTGGAGGTCAGATGGGGAGTTAATGACAGCTCCAAGTTTTCAGTCTTCTGCAAACTTGGTTAGCCACAGGTCCTTGATGTCAACCTTGACATCAGAGAAGTAAATATCAAACAGAAGTGGCCCTCAGACCAATCACTGAGAGACACCACTGATAACTACTGTTTTTGAAGACAGAGTGCCACCAAAACTAATAGATTGGGTTCTGTCAGTTAGCCAATTTGCTATTCAGTGTGTAACATAGGGGTTTAAATTTAGTTTAATTAGCTTCTTGCTAATGCCAGAATGTGGGGCATTATCAAAGGCCACAGCCAGGTCCAGGTAGGCAGTGTGAACCAATTTACCTGAATCTAATGCATTAGTGACATGTTCCAAGAAGCCCACCAGACTCATTAAATAACTTCTTCAAGATAAGGTCACTAATATCTCCTGTAAAAGTGGAAAATGCTCATTATTCACAGAAGAATAAATAATCTGATAAATAATAAGACCAAGCATGTTAAGACAGGTAAGAGTAAATCTTACTGCACATGGGTCCAAGCCACAGCTTAACAGACTGCATGCTTGAAACTACAGAAACCAGTTGAGAATAATCTAAGGGCTGAAACCTATATTGAAACCAAGGCACAGTCTTCTTGTAGACAGTGCAGTCTCACTCTAAACTTAGCATGGAGAAAGATGACCATCTGTGATGCTAGCTTAGGTGTAAAGAATTGAGCAGCCAACTCATGTTTTCAGCAAGCAGCACCTTACAGATAGAAAGAGTGCACTCTACTCAGTTTGTCTGCCATGCAAAGAAAAATAAACAGAATTTGCACAGAAAAAAACAAATATATTTTTAATTTCATATATGCAACTTAGTAGGCCAGGAAACAAATGTAAAGAACAGAATAAAATCAATTACTTAAACTAGTTTTGTTGTTATTGTGCAGTATTTGCTAAATCCAAATATTTCCCCCATTTCGTTCTTGCAGGATCAAAGTCACCATATATCAGCCCTCCTCTGACCAGACTAACCTATTTGTTCCTCTTCGGTGAGAGCTCATAACTTGTAAGAGACTGTCGTCCCAGCATCCATCAAGGTTTTCTGCTTAGCTATATAGCTACACGGTCCTCTGTAGCAGCTGATGAGTTTAGCCAAAATACCACCCTGCTGAACATGTAGGCTTCCAATCATGTTTGCTTCAGTTATGGTATATCCTTCTTGGCATGAATGCCTCTGCCATGGCCCAACTGTTTCTGGTGAACTGATATAACACACAGAATTCAATGGTTGTCAATACAGCAGTAAATTAAACTGCATCTCTCTCCTTAAGACAGGTGAGCCTGCATTGGCCTCTCACTCCTACCTTCACCATTAGACCTTTTATCACCATGGCTACTAGTCTATTCTAGCTTATCTAGATCATAATTATAGCTTCAAGCCTTTTTTTCCTCAGAAATGTCCCGCTTGTTTCTGGCATTTTAATGGTGGCAAGCTGAAATTTGTTTATTTCTTTTCTGACCAGTGATCCTTTCAATTGGTAATGAAGTTTTATCAAAGTTGTAAGCTGCTTTGTCCAATGATTTGTTTGGCTGGGTTATCTGAGTTTTTCTCATGCCATTGTATAATTTCCCATATTCATTAAGCTTTTATATGGCCTTAGTTTTCTCCTACTCTGACCTTTTTAAAATCCTTTTTTGATTATTTATCCCCTCCTCTATTTATGGGATTCTTTTTCTGGATATGCCTGAATGTGAGACTTAAACATAAAATCTTATATAAAATAATCTGTCATAAATTGCCATAAATGTCACTTGTGATTTTGAAAATGTAGAGTACCTATTTCTTGTGTCCTTTCACAGCTCCTTTTTTCTATGTATGAATGCATGTATTTACTGCACGTTTTAATTTCTCCAAGTCTTTTGGGTTTCTAATACTATGATGGGAATGGACCCCATTCCTAAGTCAAAGTACGATTAAAGTTCATGAAATTAGTATTGTTTCACTCTTTGATGTTAACCAAAAGTGCTCTTCGCAGCACTCGCAATGTGCCCAGTAATGACTCCTTCGTACGGTGTTACATAAATTGGTAACATATCTAAACACGATTATAAATTCTTTTTTATAAGACTAGTTGCTCCTACTACTATTGGAACTGTCCGGGTATCTTTCTTCCACATGGCTCTCATTTCTGCCTGCAGATCAAGGTATTTTATGATTTTGTGTCTCTCTGAATGCAAGACACTGTAGTGACTAGGTGTGGCGATTTCAGTGATCAATGCTACTTTTGTCTTCTTTTCTTGGACCACTATATCCGGTTTTCTAGCATCTATCTTTTGAACTGTTGGTATTGGGTGATCCCATGTGATATAAACTTCATCATTTTCTATGATTCTTTGCGGCTCATATTTCCAGTATTTTTCAGCCACTTCAATACCATAATGTTTGCACAATCTCCAATGTAACAGTCTCGCCACATTATTATGCCTTTCAGTATACAGCCCCTCTGCCATTAGTGCATTGTAACCAGCAACAAGGTGTGTGACTGTTACAGATACCTGCATATGTCTGTTTCTCCCACATGTTCAATGGACTTTGTAAACCAGTGTGTATGTAGCCCACTCTATCTTGAGCTGCCAATATTAACCTTTCATTTCTTGATGTGAATTCACCTCTCCTTAACCATTCCTGCATTTGTTCTTGATCAACATGAGGCTCTTCCAGAAGTTTTCTATACTTGCAACTATATTTATGTTTTTTCCACATTTCTTGCCTTCTCATCTGGTCCTTCACCTTATATTCTTTCTTTTGTTTTTTAGCACATTCAGTTGCTGCCTGGTTTTTGTCCACTTCTGGTTTGATTTCCATTCCTGCTTGACGTCGATATGCTTCTGCTAAATTAAGCATAGATGTCATCTTAGATTTATTCTCGTCATGTTTCAAAACTTTCACTATATTTGGATCCTGTGAGGTCAGCAGATAAGTGTGGAGTCCCCACAATTGCAGATCTATACATGTAATCAATTTCAAAGAGGCCCATCCCTCCTTCGGAACAGGGAATATATAATCTTGGTATACACTGATTTTTATAAATCATTTAGTGAGCATAAAGCATCCTCCTTGTTTTAATATCCAATCTATCCAACACTTTTTGGGGCCAGTCAATCACTCCAAAACTATAAGTTAGGACAGGAAAAGCAAACTGATTTATGGCTTGGATCTTGTTCCTAGAAGTCAGTGCTGTTTTCAGGATTAATTTAAGTCTTCTAAAGTACTCCTTACTGAGCTTTATTCACATTTGTTCATGTTTTATTGCTGATCCTTCATCAATTCCCAAGTATTTATACACTCTCTTTTGCTCAAGTTCTTTTATATCACATTCTTGTCTCAAACTAATGTTTTCCTGGTGCTGCAGTTTTCCTTTTTTAAAGGTTGCTTTTGCACATTTATCAAGACCAAATGACATTCCAATATCATCTGAAAAAGTTTTGACAACCTGCAGCTGTGCTTTCAGTTCCTCATCTGATGAGCTATACAGTTTTAAATAATTGGCAATGAGAAGAAGAGAAGTCATTAGACTTTGTTGTTTTCTAGGAGCCAAATTGTAGCCATGGCCTAAGCTGTTAAGTAAACAGCTCAATGGATTAATGGCAAGGCAGAATAGCAACGGTGACAAAGAGTCACCCAGGAATATCCCCCTTTGAATTTTTAACCCTGGGATAATAATCTGTCCTTTACTATGGCTTAATTGCCACTGTTTCATGGTTACTGTAATGTAGTCAATCAGTGTAGGGTGTATCTTATACATTTTTAAGCACTCTTTTATCCATGAATGTGGGATACTATCAAATGCTTTTTTGTAGTCAATCCATGCCATACTTAGATTATTCTCCTTCTTACAGTTCTCCACTATAACTTTGTTTAACAACAAATGATCCTTTGTTCCATATGACTTTCTTTTATTGCCCTTTTGTTCTACTGCCATAATTGAGTTTTCTTCTAAATGACTATAAACTCTGTCGGCGTCAATTCCTGTGTATAGTTTATACGTTGCTGGAAGACAAGTTATTGGTCTATAATTTTTAGGGTGGCTTGCAGGTTCACTCTTAAGTAAGAGCATTGTTTTTCCTGTTGTTAATCAGTGCGGTGTGTGTGTTCGGGATGTGCATATAAATAGTTCTTACTCATGGCTAAATCTTTGTGCAAAGAAGTTAGTACTTCAAGCCAAAAGTTAGGTACTGCATCTGGGCCTGAGGTTTTCCAGTTAGAGGCTTTTCTCAACTTTGTTTCAATCTCTCTGGCTGTTATTTTATCCCATTTCATATCCTGTACCTTTAAACTTCTTATTCTTTCTTTTACTTCTTCTATCCATTTAGCATCTTTGTTATGTTGCACAGGATCTTCATAGATGCTTCTCCAAAATGTATCTACTTCCTCTTTTTTTGGTGGTCTTTCAATTCCTTTTACCTTATTTCCCCGTTCTCTATAAAACCTTTTGGGGTCATCAATAAATTGCTTATTTTGTGCTTTTCCCTTATATTTATCGTTGTATCTTCTAAGTCTTTCCGCCTGTTTTGTAATTTTTAGTTTATCTCCAATAGTGCATAATAGATCCTGGTTTGTTCTAATACTGCGCATTGCTTTTATCACATCTATCTGTCTTAGTATTTTTGTTGATCTATTCCCTCTTCTATAATCTTGTGACAATGACACTTCTTGTCTTAGCTGCTTTATGGTTTTCCCTATTCGATATTTCCATGATGGTATTCGCTTTCGCCCCCTCTTTTTCCCTGCTACCCTGTGTTCCTGTTGTAGAACTTTATCAGTTAATAATTTAGCAGTGCAGTAATATATTCAGTTTACTTCTGTTATATCGCATGGATCTCTATGGACAGTCCTAATTACTGTGTTCATTTGTTTTATCAAGCTTCTGACTTTTGGGGTTTTATTAACCTTCTGCAGTCTATTTCTCACATTGATCTTGATATATCTGTCTTTATCTATTAAATCAAGCAACATTTCTCTTAACTCATTTTCTTCCATACTGAGAGCACATCCCTTGTTTTCCGTTTCCTTCGGGCATTCTATAGAAAGTTCTATAGCATCTTCTGGTGGCATATTCTCTTCAGTTTCATCTTGTGTCATCTGTTGTTTGGTCATATGGGAACTCACTGGCCTATCACTCCTCAACATTGACTGCTTCAGAGTTTCCACAGTTTCCTGTTGCTTTCCTTGCTGTCTAGCTTCAAATGAACATTTATTCTAGTTTCCTGTGGAAGGCTCCAACATATCTTGATATGGCACCTGACCAATTGCTTCCTGTCCTACTGGTTTCCCCTTAATTTGGATATCCATTGTGGTGCTTTCTGTATTCGATTTACTACACTGAATCCTTTTCTTTGCAGCCGTTCCATAACCTCAATTTCTATTTCTTTGACTTCTTCATTACTAATCTTTTTTTCTACTTTTCCTCTTAGTCTTCTTATTGTTTGCATTGTAAAGTTTTCCATATCCGTATTCCTTTCCCTATATTTTTCTTCAAATATCTTTGGTGCTGCTCTTTTTGTATTGGTTAGTTTTGCATTCTCCTTTAAATAAATATTACACCATATTAAATCTATTTTCCTTTCCCCTGTCCATATTTCTTCTTCACATGTCTCCTGATCTTGCTTTTCCTTATTCCGGGGACTCGCTCCATCATGCTGTGATGTGGTCTGTTTTAGACCTTCTACATTAAATCCTTCACTTCGCAGGCACTCCATAACTTCAACTTCTATTTCTTTAACTTCTGCTTTACTAATCATCTTTTCTACATAACATCTTTGTGCTATTAATCTTAATTATTGTGAAATTTTCCATATCTGGATGCCTTTGCCTGTATTTCTCTTTGAATGTCTTTGAGACTGCCTTCTCTATGTTAACTTAGCTTTCTCCTTTGCATAAACATTGCACTGTATCAAATCTCTTTCTTTCCCATGTCCATATTTCTTTTTTATATTTTTCACATATCTCTAGATTTTGTTGTTTATATTTTCTCACTTCCTCAGATGCTTCTCTTTCCAAACAGATCAAAATTTCTTGATGTATTTCTTGATATTTTCAAAAATCCGTTGTATTAATGAACACACATTTTTATTTGAAGCTTCTGACAGTTTTTCCTGCGGAAGTATTTTTCTTTCCTCTAATTTCTCTCTTAACTGTTTTGTATATCTTGTGTCTGGAAATTCTGGGCTTTTCACATAATAGTAACAATACATGATTTCTTTCTTATCCTCAACAGTCCACTTTATCGTCTTTATGGCTCTTCTTCGGCCAATCAGTTTTTGTCATTTTTGTGGACTTTTACTCCCTTCTACAACAGGGGGGCCATCTTCCCCCTGAGCTTGGCCTGGCCCCATTGTAGGAATGTTTCCGTATTTTGAGGATTCTACACTGTCTTTTTTCCCAGTCCTGGCACCAGTGCGCCTACCAGGTTTGGGCACTTTTTATCCTGGGTCTTCTGCACCCAGCTATCTTTTTTTTATTTTTGATTTACTTCTGTCCATGATATATGCTATATAACTACAGTCTATATATCAGTGTCACCTTGGTGAGATTTTGTGAAAAACAGGGTCCACCTTGTGAAGGTACTCACCAAGACTTGAGGATGAATTCAGTTTCAGCACTACTATTCTCCTTTGCTTGCTGACTTTTAATCTCTCCATCAGACCAGACTGTGATTATTTATGCATAGGCTGGCCATGTATTTACCTATATGTATCTATCTATCTATTTATCTATCTAGCTGTCTATCTAATTGTCTGTGTGCCTGCCTGCCTTTTCCTCTGTCTCTGTCTGTACAGCTGGCTGTCAAGCTGGTTAATGACCTGCCCATTTAGTTATCTGTTTGTCAGTCTATATTTTAATTACACAAGCTGGCAAACTGGTCCATATAGACTTTTTAAAGTCATGACACAAGCCATCAGTATACGTAAAATGAAAACAATGTAATAGTAATATGAGAAATGGCAGCTCCACACAATTATAATGGGTAGTCTGTAAAAAGCAAAAAAAAAAAAAAAAAAAGCTATAGGGTGCACTAAAATAAAATTTTATATCTATCTACATAGTGTGTACTAAAGTAACATTTTATATTTATCTACATAGTGTGCACTAAAATAAAAATGTCAATCTATCTATCTATCTATCTATCTATCTATCTATCTATCTATCTATCTATCTATCTATCTATCTATCTATCTATCTATCTATCTACAGGCCAGAAACATAACTTCCACATAACATCAACACATAACACCAACATAGACATAAATAGAGGGCCAAATTCATAAAACCTCACCGCACTACACCGCACTAAGTGATTTTGCACAAGCAGTGACATGCAAGGTGTGAGCAATTCAGAAACCCAAGGAACACAATGTGGCTAGCTGAAGTAACATGGCCAGTCATGTTATATGCTAATGACTGCATAATGAAGTGCCAAAAAAACATGGCAGAGCAATTCAGAAACATTTAAACATAGTACAGAGATGCTGTGCCTGCCTTAGCTTTGTACATCACCACATGCTCACATTCAGACAGTGTTAAGATAGTGTACAATGTTACGGTATGCCACAACTCTTGTAAACTTGTATGCAAGAGGGTCTTAAAGCAGCTGCTGTAGCCATAGTTGAGTGATGTTGCCCCCAGAAGCAATGGGCCATTTGACTTCTCTTAACATTTCATGCCCTCCATGACACTGACATAGTGGACCATTATTGTGTTGCCAGGGACACCATACAATGAATGTTGGACATGTGTCGGCCTCATCTGCAGCCCCATGGGAGTCATGCAGTATCTATCCCATTGGGTACAAAGGTATTTGTGTCTTTATATATTTGCTAAAGGGATATTTCAGTGACTCACTGGGGACAGAGTGGGGGGTATCTCAGGTATCTGCCTTGAGAATACTTCATCAGTTCCTTGATGCCATGCTTCAGCATGTGGGGGAACATATATAGTTCTCACATACCCCAGAGGACAGAATGGTGATAATGGAGAACACTGGACCACATGGCACTAGTGCACTTTGACAGCTGCTCACTGTTGCTGCAACAAGCTAAACCCTATCACAAACAGTATTTTACAAAAAGTCACATCAGAAAAAAAAACAAATAAGTTTAAAAAAATCAGTAATGATGCTCAGTGACCCTTCACTTGAAATGCTAATATAAACATTTCTATGGCTGTGCATTTCTACAGAGTGACATCAGTTTTGCTCTGTCCATCATAAAATGTTTGATTTTATGATAAATCACTGAAAATTACAGTTAGTCAGTGTCAGACATCAGAACTTCCTAGTTCAGAAAATGTGTGTTGACCGAAACATCTGTTGTACTATTGACTTTTAACATCTGTGATTTTGTCTCCTATTTTTGCGCGGTGTCCCTACTGAAGTTTTTGTTTTTCTGGGAAATAACCAAGGCATACAGTCAGCTTGTAATGTCAGATATTAGAGTTTAATACTTTTTAATCTTCATAAATGCATGCTGATGTTCTATTAACTTTTTAAATGGATTAAAAAAAGATTCTCAAGTGTCCTGTTGGTGTTTGTAGTGAGGCAGACAATACTGGCATCTTCATTCTTGAACGCGACTCATGTATGGTCCAGTGTTCTCCATTATCACCAAGAGAACAAACACCATGTGGGATTTCTATGCTATAGCCTGCTTTCCTGAGGTACTGGGGTCATAGACTATACCCACATTTAAATAAAGGCCCCATTTGGTGAACAGGGAAGGAGGTATGTGTACCACAAAAGATGTAATTTGTCAGATGATCTGTAATGGACAAGATATCATCTACAATGTGAGTGTGCATAACACTCAGGCAGTTTCCATGACTCTCACATATTGCACAGAAGTGTCATCCATTAACAGTTGACAAGAGATGATTTGCCACATGAGCATCTTGTGGGTGATGTTGGATATACCTTAGAACCCTTTCTAATGACACCAACTATAACTCTTCATAAATAAACTGAACACAGTTACAACATGCCCTATGCACAAACCAGAAGCATCATAGAACATGTATTCAGGTTGTCGAAGTCATGGCTGTGTTGTCTGGTTACATCTGATGGCACCCTGCAGTATGACCTCACCATGTGTGCAAAAATACTACATTGTATGCTATATTACACATCAGAGACCACAGTTCCCAGCACTATAGGCAGCGGCAGCTGATGCAGACAAGGAGCCAGAGGGGGAACCAGCAGCAGGAGGTGATCATGCCAAATGGATGTGGGCACAATATAACATGGCACTAGCAAAGAGGCAGAAGGTTGCACATAGCCTTACAACGTAACTATACAACACCTAAGTAAATGCTTGCAAAAACACCAGACTGTGCTTATTCATGCATAGGCTGGCCATGTTGTACATCAGATATAGGCAACCAAGTAGCAATGTACAAAGAACTGGGCACAGTTATCATCAATTGCACAGGTAGACAAGGGAGTCTATAACAATAGAGCACCTAAGCAGATACATACAGTAAATATTATGCATGCAGAAACATCAGACTTTGTTTACCCATGCATAGGCTGGCCATGTTCTGCAAAAGCATATAACCAACCCAAGTAGCAATGTACAAAGGGCAGGATACAGTTTATCATCATTTGCACAGATGGGTAAGGGAATACATAAGAGTACATGTCTTTCACAAGGAAGTATGTAAGAGGTAGCACTGAGGTGTATAAAACAAAAATGTACTTTTAGGATAGATGTCAGAACTGCTTTGTGGCGAAGGGCCAGGGTCAGCAGATGTGTGGGATGTGCTAGAATTTGTGGTGGTGTGTGTGTGTGTGTGTGTGTGTGTGTGTGTGTGTGTGTGTGTGTGTGTGTGTGTCTGTAGGGACACAGCCTTAACACATGGTGCAATGCTGTGTCATTGCCTACAATTTATTTATTTATTTATTTTATTTTACATTTGTTAACCGGGCTAGTCCAACTGGATATATTTCCATTTTCAGTAGAGGCCCGGGGAGAAAAGCTCCACATGAAGAAAAGGCAATTTATAATACAAAAATAGTAAATAATAGAGTACTGGTTCAGTATAAAAATTTTACATGGAAATATTATAAAATACATAACCTATGGAGAAACAAAGGTTAATAAAAACATTTAGAAGGTGAAAAGAGGAAAGGAAAAAGAAAGACATTCATAGTAGATATGTAAGACAGGGCAGTAGAAAAGAAGGAAGGTAAAGATAGATTAATATGCATACAGCATAAATAGAGGAAGTAGTAGAAAAGACAAGACAGGATGAGGGCATGCTTGATAGAGGTTTCAGTTTACTGTGTATGCCCGGCCCATGAGAGTCAGCTCTGCAAGGTGTTGAACTGAGTACTCCATGACCTTGACTACATATCAATGTACTATCTGATGTGACTCAAGTATGCTGAAGGATTTGTCAGTATAATGACTATGTGGCTAGCCTTTCCTGATTGGTAACATATCCATAAATGATGTTACAGCGCATGTGCTAGCTCTGTGCTAGTGTGATCTCACTTGTCCATAGCCAAATTGACTAACATCTGAGGATGTTGCAGATGACTAGCCACAAGGACGGATGACCAGATTAGACACTGCAGATTCCAATGTTTGATTCATTCTAGCCAATGGCTCACACATATGGTGCATGTACAACCTGAATAACTGTCACAATATCTGCTAAGGCTTTGGTGGAACTTGCCTGTGCCTCCATGATGGCCCTGCACATAGGTTGGGTGGCAGCTACTGACAGAACAGCCTCAGGGGGAGGACTGCAACCATACCTTCGACAAGCATCATTACCAACTCCCCAACCGCCACCATGTGGACCCTCCCACCAATGTCAGCTAGGTGTAGATTCAGACATGTCTCTCCTGGGGGGGCCTCCACACTTATCTATTCAACAGTGTCACCATCAACCTGTCTACTTTAGATGGTAGCGTGTCTTGGGAACACATGGGTATTGAGAATGTATCCATAGTCTGAGAAGGGGATGTTGGTGTCATACTCCCTTTGTCATCTCATCTCCATCATCATAATCAGAGACTAAAGATCCTCCATCGTCAGATAGTGGTAATCTACAATGATGGTGCCAGAGAATGTTTCACTTGGGAAAACACAAAAAAAAATATCCAGTGTAAGTATCAAGGGTTGTGAGGGTGGCTTAATAGCTAAGGTGTTTACCTTACAAACACAAGGTGCAGGGTTTGAGTCTCACAAGGGATAATTTGGCAAGGCTTAAAATGGCTCGCAAGGGCAGTTAGCTTAGTACTAAAACTATGAACTATGAACCTATTAACAACCTTTGTGGTGTGCAATGGCACACCTTCAGCTACCTACACACATCCTTGCATTCCAGAGCATTTTCTGAAAATTCAAGTTAAATTCCATGACATAAACAAATGTAAATATTATGTGAATGATAAAAGCTATTAAAACTGTACAAATAGCAATGTTATCAGTAAGAGGTAATGTTTACAGTGGTAATAATGAGTGCTTTCATAGTTTTTCCATAAATACTATAATATATTATAATGTGCACAAACCCAGAATTATATCTTTGTTAATCTTTCAGAAACAAATTGTCATATGTTGGAAACTGTACAACTTAGGCATATATTGTTAAACACTTATGTTAACCAGGCATAAGCTTTCACATTACAGCAAGAAATTCCTCTCTGAGTACGTATTTTTTGAGATATTTATAGAAATATGAAAACATATGCTTAATTGTATAAATACAATTCAAATAACATGGAATATCTCTCAAGATGTGCAACTTACAGTACAAATATCAATGACAGTTTTCTTCAGTAACATCTAAGATTTGATCTGATGCCATCCAATAGTTTGTAAGTCAGTTGATTTGTGAAGTATTAAGTGCATATGGAAATCCTGCTTATTTTCTGATTACTAACAATCAACTAGCAATATATCCACTATAGTGTGATAATGGACATTGACAATGAATTTTCCTGTCTTCCACCATGGCATTTCACACCATACCCCTCAAAATCATGTAGGTCTCTCAGATATGAATGTGAATATGAAAATATGAATAATAAGTGGGAAAGAGTTATTCATTTCTCTACTGCAGGCAAACCCTCTTAACTTCTTAGTAGAAGAAATCTGGACAAATCTGGTTTCATATAATGATTGCAATATCTTTAATTATAATTATCTGTCTGCTGCCAAAGAACATTTTGCACTTTTCATAAAGGGTTTCATATTCATCCGTAATAAGCCATTTAATCTGGCAGATTCTTTTGTAGAACTTAAGTTGTTTACCAGGAAAATGAATCTTGCTTTATTATTTTCTGATGACATGGAAAAAGGTAATGCCATGCAGAATGGGATCAACATTCTGTAAAAGAGAAGTTTGTTTAATCTGCCTTTACACGTGTTGATTCAGGCATTTGAAAAAGCATGTATCACAAATTTATACAAACTGGTTATAACAACAAATCTTTAAAAAATGTTAGGAGGCATGATTTAAGTGCAGAGGAACTCTTGTTGCTTGACTCCCTTTGAAAAGAGAAATCTGTCCAGATTATGAACCTGAGCAAAGGAGGGGCACAGTAATGTTTGATAGTGTTTATTATATGGCGGCTATGTTCGTTATTTTGCACAATTCGCATAATTGTACACCTGTTTCTAAAACAAAGTGAACATTGCTTATCAGAAGATTGATTTGTGTGTAGAACAGTTATTGTTTAATGATATGATCTTGGTAGAGGTGTAAGATTTTTTTGAAAATGAGTAAACCTGTCATCTAAACAATCTTTGGTATACCTAAGATTCCCAAGAGTGTTTTGAACCCTCCTTTCAGACCTATAGTAGTTGCACAAAACTCAAAAACATATTCACTTGCAGTGTTGATTTATAGATTAAGTAAACCTGCCACGCAAGATTTTACACACCTTTCAAAGGACTCTTGGGATTTTTTTGGCAAGGTTAACCCATAGATTATGGTCTAAGAAAATACATTTTGTGACCATAAATGACATTGATTTGTTTACATCCATTCCTACTGAAGAAGGTTTACAATGTTTTAATGATAGTTTGAGAAACTTTCAAGCCTTCCCTACAGACATGATTAAGCTGGTCATGGAGTGGATGTCTTTGGTATTAAACAACAATTTTATATTTACTGAAGGTGAACTCTTCAAGCAAATAAAGGGAGTTGTGATGGGCACATTCTGTGCCCCTATTTCTGCCAACTTGCACATTTCTACATCTAAATTTTATGGTTATTGTAAGATTTAATTGGGATACCTGGATGACATTTTTTTGCTATGGGAGAGCCCTGAGTGAGAAATGGATCCCTTCATTGACTACTTAAACAGTACTACTTTTTTTTTTTAATTTACTGCTAACATCAAAAACATAGTACCAACTACTTAGATACTTGTATTACTATCTCCAACACAGGTTTTAAATCATGGATTTTTAGGAATACAACATTCAGTAACTCTCCAGAGTGACATCTTCTTTAGAAGAAGTTAAGGATGAGATGGTGGTGCTTGGTAAAATGTTGACTGACAGGGGTTACCCATGTAACCTTATTCATGAGATTACGACCAAGGTACTGGATGAATGGAGGCAAAATAACAAACCCCTTTTAGGGGTAGGTTTGGAAGAAATGAAGGAACATGGGAATAACGATAAGGATGAGAGTTTTTCACCCTTTGAGAGGGCTTTGGATATTGAGTATAATGAATGGGCTCAACAGATAAAAAGGTTAGTCAATAATAACTGAAATATGTTCAAAATCAACTCCCTCATTTATAAAATTTTAGGTGCAAAACACAGTTTTGCTTTTAAAACAGCTGCTAATGTTAAAGCCCTTTTGGGGAGACACAGATATTTTAATGAAAAATTGACATTAAACTTAACTTATAATGAGGCCAAAAGGAGTAGGACTTTAAAACATGGTTCCTACAAACAGTGTTGCTACATTTATGAATCTGACATAGTGAAACTAAATGGGTTGTGCTCAATTGTTTCTGTGCAGAAAGGTAACTGTCTGTCTTTGGGATTAGTGTACCTGGTTACCTGTACAAATTGACTCTGTTTTTATGCAGAGAAGACTGAGTACATGCTAAGAAAAAGAATATATGAGCATGTATATGATAGTCAAAAGCGGAATTTGAATAGTGCATCATTTAAACACAATTTAACTTGCAGTAATTTTAAGGCTTTCTGATTTGGTATATTGGAAAGGGTGGATAAAAAATCCTAGAGAGTGTGAGGGGGAAACAAGTAGAATACAAGGAACTATTAAGGCAACTAAGATGGAATGCTAACACCCCCCCAGGTTTAAAAGAACATGTGTCTATTCAGCCAGTTTTAAGACTGACAGCCGCAAAATTATGACTTGTTTGTAACTGTATCTGTTTTTACTTATATTTTATTCATTTTAAACATGCATGTTTTTTTGAAGTCTTTCAGGGCAGCTGGTTAGCAACAAGATTAACTTTTTACACATTTTAAATATATTTTAACATTTTTATTATTGTATTTATAAGTGTTTTTTTAAATGAGTATGATTTAATTTGCTTATGGATGTTCAGAGTTGCACAAGGCTTTCGCAATTTGTCATTTGAATTAATGAGGATGGTAATTCCATGACTTATATCAGGAAGTGATCTAATGGATGACTTTATTCTGATGAATTCCTGGTGCATAATGGGATGAAAGTGCTTAATTACTGTGTTTTTAAATGTATTTTTTGTGAGTTGGTATTAAATTGAGTTTCAAGGCCATTAATGCATTGGTGCAACCTCTTTACTTACATCTGGAATGTTAATTTCTTGTATGGTTCTAAATTGCTGCAGTTAACATGGTTGCCAAGTCATTTTGGCTATTAGAAATCTGGACAAAGCCTAAAATAATAGGGGACAAAGGCCCAAAAATAAGGATAGATTTTAAATATTGCTCTTATAAACTTAGAAAGTTGCTAAAATAACAGATTTTGTGTTAGCATACATTTCTGAAAGACATAAAGTCTGAAAGTCAAATTTACATCATTATTTAGTGACTTTAATCTTCAGTGATTGGCCAGAAAACCACAAATGTTATCATAAACAGTCCAAAAATATGAGGCAAACATCTGGACATTTTTCAAAAATCTTGGCAGTTGGATTAACACCATTTGTCAGTTACTCCTTGCTCTTTCTAATATTGCCTATTATTAGCTGGTAAGTGACATAGTTAAAGAAGCAAGGCCAGAAAAAGTTCTGGATACCATAAGGAGCTAGGGGTGTTAACTAGATGTATATAAAAAAAGGTGCTATAGGCTTGAATGAAGTATGACCCAGCACCAAAACTACTGATGCAAATGATATCAGTACAACTTTAAAGAAGTGATATTGGGTTATAACCCGCCCATACTTTGTGGAGATGGATATTGTACCTGGATGTCAGATGTACCTATATGACACAACTGACAACAGGTATTCTAAACTGTCGCATAACTAAAAGGTGAAAATAAGGCTGAATAGTGGTAGTAAGACTACATGCCTTGGGTATCATCAGTGGAAATTCTCTATGGCCTATCCATTTCTGTCGCAACATCCAACATCACCCTGTGGAACTCTGTGGAGGTGCCATTGCTGGTAAGTGAGGCCAAGAACTCCTCTGTCTCCATAAGGTGTGTTTCAGTAGACAGTCCACCACCTGCTGCCCTCTGTTCCCATGCCATGACCACTGCTCTGCAGGTGACAGCATGGATCATATCAATCACATAGCGACAACCATGTCATAATTATGATCCTGACCACCTACAGTATTGAAATTGGAGACAACTTCATACCAGTCATGGTCATGGAAAGGCTGGTATCAGAAGTGGAAGCAAAACACTGTCTACTGGCTTTCAGGCCAGTTATTTTACATTAAGAGGGTTCGTGGTCTGCACTCTTGTGGGAGGAGAGGCTGGACTCTGCCCTTCTGAGCTGGGAATTTCTGGTTAAAGGCTTATAGTGCATGCATATCTGAACTGCTTCTTACCGAAGTTGGTGCGCCTTGTTTGCTGTGGCATAGACTGGATTCGGGCCTGCTGGATCTAGCTTTGTTTGTGTAACTTGAGCACTAATCCAGACATTCTCTAAAGTATTCAATTGTATTTATTACTGCTTGGTTGTAACTTGATTAAAGTGTAGCTATCATTCTAAGTCTTTTGGATTAAGCACTTGGGCTTCAGACCAGTTGTTTTACATTAGGAAGGTTTGTGGCAAGCACTGTGGTGGCAGGACAGGTAGCTTTCATCCTTCTAAGTTGGGAACTGCTGATTGAGAGCCCAGTGTCAAAGGGTATTAGTTCTGGTTTAGGCACTTGGGCTTCAGGCCAGTTATTTTACATTAAGAAGGTTCGTGGTCTGCACTCTTGTGGGAGAAGAGGCTGGACTCTGCCCTTCTGAGCTGGGAATTTCTGGTTAAAGGTTTATAGTGCCTGAATATTTGAACTGTATCTTACTGAAATTGGTACACCTTGTTTGCTCTAGCATAGACTAGATCCAGGCCTGCTGAATCTAGCTTTGTTTATATGCTTGTTGTTTGTTTGCTTGTTATTTCCCTGGAAGCTATTTCCACCTAATACGCGGCTTCTCAGCGCTTCTGTGGATCACTAGTGATATCTGCATTGCTTACTGTACTAGTTCCTTGTTTCACTTGAAAGTTACTGTTTGTCATTTTTGCATTTAGTTACTTGTAACACATTGCACTCAAGTTACCTGGCACTTGCTCACTAAAGCAATTATATAAGTCAGCACTAAAAATTAAAAGCACTACACCCTCACTCCCCACTGGCCCTTGTTTTCAATTATTAAGGAATTCCCAATATTATTTTAGCATGTCCAAAGGTCAGTTGTCAATCTCCTCTCTGGTACAGCTGGTGAATCTGGGAATCTTGAGGCAATGTTATAACTGCCTCATGTACACAGACAACCCTCTCCTCCTCCCACATAACACAAATACTTGCGAGAGATGCAGCTATTTAGCCAAACTGGAGGCTGAGCTCTCTCAACTCAGGACTGGCAAGACCAGACAGGAGGAGAAGGCAACTACACACACCACAAAACCAGCCTCACATAATGCTACCACACCACTGAATCAAACACATAAACACACAAAGACATACTCGGAGGCTCTGAGTAAAAATTTACCTAAACAGCAGAGGCCTCCAAAGCAGACACCCAAACAACTGCTACCTCAAGACACCCCACAAGCAACACATAAACCACAAAAGCAGTATGCAAAGCAGTCACAGCCCTTAAGGCCAAATACAACACCAAACATACTTGTCATAGGTGACTCCATAGTCAGACACACTGACGTCCCACTCACCAGGCTAAACAAGGAGAGGGTCACAGTAAGCTGCCTATCGGGTGCTAGAATCCGCCACATAACACAAGCACTCGGGTCACTCCACGGCAAGTACAAATATGACACAGTCATTGTTCATGCTGGTGTGAGCGACCTGAGACGTACCTCCCTGGACTACATGAAAAGAGACATAGAGGAGCTCTCTGATTATGTAGCCCAGGCAGGTATGACCCTGACCCTGAGCAGTATCCTTCCTTCACCAAGAATGATGCCACAATATAGAGACAAGATGATCAGCTTTAACAATTGGCTTAATGTCTGGTGTCATTCAAAGGGGATCCAGTGTCTGTCTGCCTGGGATGACATGCTTGACAAGCCATGCTGCTTCATGAGGGACGGCTTGCACCTGTCACCCTGGGATTCTGGATATTGGCTAAGGCTCTTGCCACCCCCATAGTGCCTTTTAGGCAAGGCTCAAATTCTAAACCTACCACCCTAGAAAACAAAATGGGAAGAAACTGAGGGTAATGCTGCTCAATGCCAGAAGTCTAAATCTCAAAATGCACGCACTCGAGGCCCTTCTCAGTATGGAGAACATCGATGTCTGTGCTGTAACTGAAACCTGGTTCAAGGCTCCTGAGAGCACCCCGGCACTATTAGGTTTTACCTCATATCATGCGTTCCGGCCCCAAAACCCGGACCACACCACAAAAGAAGGGGGTGTATCCATATTCATAAAGGATACCCACATCTCCAGGTTGGTGGCAACGCACGAAGCTTCGGAAACCATCCAGGTGCAACTAACCATAGGAAAAACTGCTCTACAAATTGTAGAATGCTACAGGCCACCCTCTCAAACTCAGGAACCCCACACAGCCTTCCTGAAGACACTGGAGGGTATAAATGTATCTCCAAACACCATCATATTGGGTGACTTCAACTACCCGAATATAGACTGGGAACATTACTCAAGCCCTAACTTTCTAGCTCAATGGTTCCTGGAGTTCATAAATTCAAATGCCATGGAACAGCTGGTCACTGTTCCCATGAGAGGAGAAAATATACTAGATCTCATTATCACAAACACGGGGACAAAATGCTCCACACCGGAGGTATATCCCTCATTGGTGAGATCTGATCATAAACTAATCTCACTGGATATCCACATCCCGCCCCCACCCCAAACAAAAAAGTCCACAGTGAAGAACTTCTCTAAAGCAAACTTCACACTACTCAAGACTGGTGTGGTATCCTTCTAGGACCCTGAGCCAGTGGAAACCACAACCCAAGCTGCGGAAGCCCTTACAAATGCCTTCTATGAACACCTCCAGGACTGCATGGATCAGGCAATCCCAAATAAAACCAAGACTCTTTCCACAAAGGGCAAACGTCCAGTCTGGTGGACCCCAGCCATTAACAAACTTTACAATAAGAGGAGAAAGCTATTACATGATAGAACAAAATCCATGAAAGGGAAGTCACCCCTGATCATTATTAGTAAAAAAATACGAGCACTCATAAAATCAACTAAGGCCAATTTTGAGGGAAAGATTGCCATGGATTCAAAGGACAATCATAAGGCCTTTTTCAGCTATGTTAGGAACCTGGGTGGAAACTCCCAGATATGCTCAGAATTAGTCCAAAATGATACAAAAATCACTGAACCCACAGACATTGCCAACATAATGGCAGACAGGTTCAGTGCAAGCTTCACCCCCCTCTCCCCCCTAAAGGAGAGATAACTATCCCAGCGGAGTGTAGCCTCCCAGACATCTCAAATGCGCAGGTGAAAGCTGCTCTCTCTAAAGCTAAAAACACAGCATCAATGGGACCGGATGGTGTCCCCGGCTGTGTGCTACATGAGCTAAATGAGGAATTAAACCTGCACATAAGGCAGCTGTTTAATCTCAGCCTTACCACAGGATACGTGCCCAAGGAGTGGCGTACGGCAACTGTGGTCCCACTCCACAAAGGCGGTGCCTCTACGGACCCTGGTAATTACCGCCCCATAAGCTTAACAAGTCTAGTCTGCAAAGCTATGGAGAGGATCATAATGGAGCTCATAAACAAAGATATAGGGGACTTGCAGACATTGGACCCGACCCAGTTTGGCCGTCAGGGGCAGATCATGCCTTTTGAACTTGGTCGACTTCTTGAAACAGTCACCAAGGCCATTGATGAGGCAAAGGCAGTCCATACAGCCTACCTTGACCTTGCAAAGGCTTTCGACACAATACCCCACTCGGGTATTGTAGAAAAACTTACCAGCTTAAATGTAAACCCATATGTCACAAGATGGGTTGCAAACTGGCTTAAGGACAGAACCCACAGGGTTAGAGTTGCTGGCGCTATGTCAGACTCCAAGCCGGTCACAAGTGGTGTCCCACAGGGCTCGGTCCTTGGCCCCCTATTGTTCAGCATCTACTTCTCAGAAGTACAGGCCAACATGGGAGGACTTTGGCTGACAAAGTTTGCTGACGAATGCAAACTGGGCGCCATAGTGGAAAGTGCATCGGACACGGATATCCTTCAGAAGGGACTCACGGAAACAGATAGCTGGTGCCAGAGCCATGGCCTGAAGTTAAACGCCAAAAAATGTATAGTCATACCCTTTGGGAAAAACAAGGTAACCCCAAGCTACCATATAGGTGGCAATCCACTAAGCACAGAAGAGGTTATCAGGGACCTGGGGACCCAGGTTGACAGTGGCCTTTCTTTTGACACTCACGTTGCTAAAGTGGTTAGAATGACCTTCTACATTGCCCACCTGATCATGAAGGGATTCACATCCAGATCTAGTGAGGTCATTGTTCCCCTGTACTCTTCACTTATCAGACCAATGATCGAGTACAATGCCCCATTCGGGATGTATCTCACCCGACATCTGCAGCAATTGGAGAGACCCCAAAAGTTCCTCACCAAAAGGATAAAGGGACTCCAAAATCTGTCATATGCTGCCAGATTGAAGAAACTCCAGCTCTATTCAGTTGCATACCGTCTGCTCAGAGGTGACATGTGCCTGACATACAAGGCCATGTCCAACCCAGAATTAATGGACATGCTCCACCTCAAAAAATCCAAATCCACCAAAACCACTAGAGCAAGCAACTTAAACCTTAGCACGGATATAAATAGGATGTGCTGGAGGGATAGATTTATCACTCAGAGACTCCCTATGCTGTGGAATAAAATCCCAGTCCATGTGAGGCAGAGCACCTCGCTGGCTCTGTTCAGGAGAAATCTTGACCTGTGGATGGGAGATCGTAGGTTTATCCCGGGAATCATCTCTGTGTCACTGCTGGACAGAGGCACAACAAACTAATGGGCACAGTATTTTTTCATATAAGGGGTGGCGTAAGCCACAAAAATTTGGGCTAGGCTTATAAATGCCTTAGGGCAGATAGCCTAGTATAAACCTATAAACCTAAACCTATGAACCTACCATGGACATGGAGAGCCTTTAGTACCACCTTATTTTGTGCTTCCAGACATTTGGCTTTGTAGGTGGATGTGGCTTTCTGTGCTTGTTTCTTAGGCATATGTCTGTTAGTATGAAAAACCCAGGAATTAATAGCTGAGGTCCCATATGGGTGTTACAAATCCTAACTGTCATACTGTACTGACAGGCCATCTGATATGCTTTAGTAGGGCCTACCTCTAAATTGTGTCTCTCTACAAAATAATCTTGAACTGACTGTCAGATTTTATTGTGACCTTAGCACAGTCTCCACTGCACTCCAAAAATACCAGCACATGACTGCAAATTAACACGCACCCAACAGAAGCAACATGATCATCAGTTGCAAGCTGATTTTGTAATTCCATATGTGTAAGGCAGACAAAATTGTACTGCTGTATGGTACGCTTAAATTTACTGCAACCTACTATAACATGACATTCATTCTACAATGGCCAGTGCACTTACAAAGTACATCTTCAGAGAGCTTTGGTCAATACATGTACATACACTGGAAAACTGACACTCACTTCTAGACATTATAGCAAATAGTACACAAAAAATACTCTGTGCAAAGAAGAACAAGGTATAAAAACTACAGCATACATTAGTCAATCAGATACATATGCAGCAACAAATGATACAGATAAGAAGAATCATGATTCAAACTAGTCTTCCGTAGCGCAATGATGATTTGTGGCTCTTATTTTGCTTATATTGTGTAGATTACCCCCTCTGGGCACAAATATTATGCTAATTAGGGCTCATTATCATCTTTGAATTGCTCAATTTGTGCAATGAGCAAACCTGATAAACATCATGTTGAATTCTACATGATGCTGTGCACACAGCTGAGTCTGATGTCTGAGGTCAGCTTTGTGCATGTGTGGGAAGCCCAGATTACAGAGGTAGGGAAATTGTCATGTTTGTATACCTCATTATTATGATGAATATTCCTCAATGCAAGCTTTAAAGAGCCATGTTTCACTCATTTCTATATCGAAAGGGTCTGTTACGTATTCAAATGTTTTTTAATTGACATCCATGGTAAATTACACTGCATAATATTAATTCAACAAAATACCATTTTATTAGTATAACCTGACACGTCAACCATGCTGTGAACTTTCTAGATTAAATTGTTAGTAAGCTATTAGTATATATTCCACATGTTGCCCATTTGTTCACCATTATGAGAGGTGGTGTTCAACAGTCTGCAGATCAAAGGCTGAGAATAGCTATCATGCAATAGTTAACCACATAAATATAGAAGTCACTGTTGAGCTTATAATTTTAGCAGCACAAATATGGATGGAGGACTGCCACATTTCACACTTTAAAGTGTGATGGTAACCATACTAATATAATACCGATATTTTATTATATTGGTGTGCATCATGCAAATGCCATTTCATTTGGTGTCCATCATTGCATGAAATATGAAACACACGAGAACTGATTTGGGTACCAAGTGTCTACCGTTTCTCCTGCAATCTTTGAAGGTGAGAAAATGTGGCTGGAAAAGGTGAGGGTAGTGCTTCTTTTTGAGCACAGAGGTGGTATCATGAGGATTCCAACATTTTTCTGGACATCCTCCATAAGCATTAAAGCAACAAGTTCCTGCAGGATGGCTATATTGGTCCACAGGATAAAGCTGATGCCTGTAATAGTTTGGGCAAGGTTGTCACCCATGCTACTGGCATCCCACACATGGAGGAATAGTACCATCAGTACTTCAGTGACTTGAGTCACTACAAGCATGTCCTCCTTGGTCAATGGCAGGCTGAAATCAAGGCATGAGCACCACCTCCATACTGCAAGTAAGCTATAACTTACCTGTCTATACAACTGGCCAATGTGTGGCACCATACACGTTTTCATTTTTGTCTTTCTTTATCTCCATCTCCTGCTGAGATTGAAGGAACTGGGTGATGCATAGGGACAGACTGGTAAATATAGCTGCTGTTGTAAAAGATGAATCTGTCTGCATGATGACAGTTGTAGCAATTAAAATGAATGGCATATACCATTTATACTGCAGGACTACATCTATCAGTACTGGTATACCTTACTGGAATTAGTATTGTTGATGGCTTTTGGCATAGGCCGTCACGTCCCAAAAAATAATTACATAGAAAAAGATTTGCAGACATAATTGTGTAGACCCTACTATTAAAAGCTTATTTTCCTACACTGTATTATGTATACGAAGACAGTTCAAAATGCAATTACATTTTTATGTCTCTTCTCCCACCATCGTTGTCACTATCCTTTCTATTTTTTTTTTTTACATTCATTTATATTTTTTGTTATGTCTGTCTATTTTTGTTACTATTATATGCAGTAGCATGGAGATCTGGACTGACCACACTGGCACAACCTGTCATCCCCCCACAAGTGGCAGCAGCAGCAGAGAAACATTCATCATTACCACCACCACCACTAGAGGCACCCAAGACATTTGGTCTCAGCCTGCCTGAATTGCCTCCACACCTCCTGCTCTACCTACACTACGTTAGTCAGGTAGCCTTGTGCAGGAGGATGGTAGAATGGTACCCATGCAAACAATGCAAGTGCAGGAGACACTTATATCACCTGTCAGGTGCTGGCAGAATTTGTGGGGGAGATACCGAGCAGAACATTCTATGCCTGCATTGGCTGTATAGAGACTATGCTCCAGAGACTCATTGAGTCACATCCCTGTTCAGTGCTGCCTCCAGGTGCTGGGGCAAGACCCAGTGGTGATGGCTTCAAGGATGAAGAATAGTAACCCACTGTGTTGAATCTGGCACAGACTGAATCTCCAAAGACTGAATCCTACCCCTAAACCTACTGGTGTTCTCCATTTTGTGGCTATAATCACCCCTCAGTACTATACTATCCTTTCTAAACCATTGTCTGGCCTTTGTCTGTCTGATGTCTCATTTATTATTGTGCTGCCCCTTACTCATTGTGTTGCCGCACCCCCTGTCAGTCAAGTCTGTCTTTCCTTATTGTATTAACACAAAAAGGCACCTAACAAACAAAAAATGCTAACACTCATATCTCTCAACTTTACAGACCTTTAATGAATGTACACATGACTGGCTGAAATAGTTCATTATAAAACATGGAGAATTGTGACACATCATCAATGAGTTCCATTATTAAATAACTACAAGTATTGATGTCATTCATGTGATTATTGCTTTAAAACGTTGAGAGGTATGGTTCCTATCCCACCTCCATCCTGCTCATTCCTTATTTGCTCACATTTTCTTGTACCCTCTGCTTGCCTCTCCTTTTAATCTCTGTTCTATACTCTCCTCCAACTTTTTTAATCTTGTCAAAAATAGTTGTACACACCACACAAGACCAAAAGGGGGTTATATATTAAAAATCATCTTTCTGTGGTCATACATTGCATGATGGTTTGCATAAAACAACATAGCTGGTCATCTGTAACCCCAGGAAATGATAATTCCCACCCTATGGCAAAAGTGAAGAAAAATCCCCACATTTAATCTCTTGACTACTCTAAACTACACTTACACACCTGACTAACTATCAAACTGTTATCTCTCCTAAAAGCAAATTACCCACCAACCCACACCCTAATACTCCACTCACAACAGCACCCTCCTTTTTAATTTCCTTACAAATACACCCACCAAATCCCTCCAACCTCTTTAGCTACAGATATGTAAAAACTAACCTGAAAACAATGCACCACCTCATTGTAAACAAATCTAGATCTAAATGGTTCCATCTCTATTACCCATCCTCTCATCTGAAACTCAATGTCAAAGTCAAAATCAAAGTAAACTTTATTGTCATTCAGAAATCACACAAGTGCAAAAACTGAATGAAATTCCATGTCTCCAGACTCAACATGCAGACAACATATAGACTATTTTCACAGACATTTACACATGTAACGCCTCGCTATTACATCACAGACATGTAGGTAGACAGACTAATATTGTACATTTTAACACTTTTCGAACTGAACACTTACATGCATGAGACTTTAGTATTGCACAGGTACTTGGTTAAGACATTGCATTGATCCTTGCACAGAAAGAGACATTTGAGTATTACACTGTGAACATTAGGGTATTGCACTATGGTTAATTTATGAATTTACATGTATTGCACTGAAACAAGAGATATTGTACTGCATTGCTACTGCCCTAGATGGCTTATAAGTTAGAATCATGGTGAATATTGCACTATTAGGTGAGACTGGTAGCCAGGTTCTTGCACAATTTGAGACAGTTTCTACTGACTCAGTTGGGCATCATGGGGTGTAGTGGTTATTAGAGTTCAGCAGCCTGATGACATTAGGGAAGAAGCTGTTCCTGAACATCGTAGCTCTGCAACGTATGCTTTGGAAGGGCTTTCCAGATGATAGATGCAGGAACAGTCTGTGAGCAGGTGAGTGCAGTCTCTAATTTTTCTTCTGGTCTTGCTGAAACATCTGGATAAGTACAAGTCATGGATAGGTGGTAAGGTTGTCTTAAATGATCCTCTCAGCTGTCTTCACCACTCTCTGGAGGGATTTGGGCTCAGAGGTAGAGCAGCTTCCATACCATACTACGAGGTTGTTTGTCAGGATGCTTTCTATCGTACCTCTGTAGAAAGTCGTGAGAACTGTTGATGGGAGATTCACTCTCCTCAGCCTTGTTAAAAAGTGCAATCTCTGGTGGCTTTTCTTGACTATGGCAATTGTATTTGTGTTCCAAGACAAGTCCTCATCGATGTGCACTCCCAGAAATATTGTGCGTCTCACTCTTTCAACTGTTTCCTCACTGATGGTGAGGGGAGAATGTTTCTTGCGATTTTTTCCATAGTCCACAATTATCTCTTTTGTCTTGTTTACATTTAGTGCTAAGTTGTTATTTCCACACTAAGTAATCGGTTGTTCCACATCATCTCTATATGCTGTTTCATCGTCATTACTGATGAGGCCCAGCACCGTTCTGTCATCAGCAAACTTGATGATGTGATTTGTATTGTACCTGGCTTTACAATTATTTGTTAACAGGGTGAACAACAAAGGACTTAGTACACATCCTTGTTGAACGCCAGTGTTTAGAGTGATGCTATCTGAGGAGTTATTTCCTATGCACACTTTCTGAGGTCTGTCTGTGAGAAAGTCAAGAATCCAGTTACAAAGTGGTGTGTTGATGCCTAGTTGGAGTAGCTTCATTACCAGATGAAGAGGGATGACTGTGTTAAAAGCAGAGCTGAAGTCAATGAATAGTAGCCTTGCATATGTTTTTTTATTCTCAAGGTGTTCCAGCAAAAGATGGAGTGCTAGAGAGATGGCATCTGCCGTAGAGCGGTTTACTCTGTAAGCAGACTGCAGAGGGTCAAGATCAGCAGGCAGCCCAGATTTTATGGTGTCCTTGACCAGCCTTTCAAAACACTTCATCACTGTGGATGTGACGGCTACAGGGCGGTAGTCATTTAGGCAAGATGGTGGAGATTCTTTGGTAATGGAATGATTGTTGTATCCTTGAACCATTTCGGAACTATTTGCTGACTCAGAGAGTTATTGAAGATATCCATGAGGACATTTGTTAGTAGCACTGTGCAGTCCCTGAGCACATGCCTAGGATGTTGTCAGGCCCAGCTGCTTTTCTTGGGTTAACTTTGAGCAGTGCCCTCTGGATATCAGCTGGGTTGAGGGTGAGCATCTTCTCGCTATGGCCGATGGGCATTTTCTTTGCTGTTGTTCTGTTCCCTTCCTCAAATCTGCTGAAGTAGACATTCAGCTTATTTAGGAATTCCCTATTTTCCTCACATTGTGAAGATAGGGGGGTCTGTAGTCAGTTATGGGCTGGATACCCTGCCATAGGCACATGGGGTCTTTTTGGTCAAAGAAGTAGCTCTGGATCTTTCTGCCATGGGTGGATTCTGCTTACCTCCCTCCCTTGTTCAGATTTGCTCTGGCTGTTCTGAGGGTTTTCCTGTCTCCAGACATGAAGGCTGTATTCCTTGCTTTCAGTAGTCGTACACCTCTCTTGTCAACCATCCAAACCCAGGTCCTACTACTATGTCACAAACTGCATCAATATTCTCTCCAAGCTAAAAATGTTTAGCTACAAACAAATCTGATATAATATTGCTTAATATTAATCTCAGAAGCATTTGCAATAAACTTGAAGAATTCCAAATATGTCAAGCATTTTATAACCATGGCATAGCTTTAGTCACAGAAACCTGGCTAAAACCTCACATGAAAGAAAATAAAATACTCCCTCCAGGTTACAACATTTTGGGACTTGACAGAACAAATAAATAAGGTGGAGGAGTAATGATTATATACAAAAACTCCCTAGAACTTACCCTTTACCCACACTCTTTATTCACATTTATCAATGCAGAATACTTCATAGCACATCATAAACTTAACAACAGAAAATCCATATGCATCACTGGGTTTTACATCCCGCCAAGACAAAACATTAATATAGCAGAACAACTTCTGCCTTGGCTATATCACAATGTACTCCATGAAACCATTATAATGGATGACCTTAACATAAACTGGGACACTGATGATACAAACACCTCATCAATTAATCCATTTGGCTTCTCACAAATAATAGAAGATACAACCAGGATACATAAACACGCTAACAAGAAATCCATCTTAGAATGGATTCTTAAAAACAAAGCAAAAAACATAAATTCATCTGGCTGTCTTGCTGACAGTATCAGTGACCATCTACCAAGTTATGATGTCAGAAACCATCCCAACATATGCAAACAGGTAGTCTGCAAACAGGTGTGCAATATAAAATACTCTAATTCAAACAGCTTCATCTCCACATTCAGACTGTATAACTGGAATAGCCTAAATACCATGCCACTAGATGATGGTGTAACCCATTTCTGTAATACTTTCCTAAACATCCTCAATGGCTACTCACCACTCAGACCTAACAGAGTCAGGTCAAACCCTGCAGCCTGGTTAACAAAAGACACCAGGCAAATACATCTTCAAAGAGACAAAGCATGGAAAATGTGCTCCAACTACAAACCCCAGTCCAACTAACAACAGTTTAGACACTTAAGAAATCTTGCAAAAAAGTTAATAAATAATGACAAAAATCTTATTTCACCAACCTTCACTCAACACACCAAAACAATCCCAAACTATTTTGGTCCTTCGTAAACAAATTGCTATGCATTAGCCAAATAACTATTCCCAAACTAGTAACCAGTAACAACTCAGACATTATAGCCACCCAGTTCAACTCCCTCTTTACAAAGTCAGTACTCGCTCTCTTACTAAACAAAGCTCTCCCACCACCCTCACTACCGCAAACTTGTCTAATAATAATAATAATAATAATAATAATAATAATAATAATAATAATAATATATCCTTCTCCTTCCAAACAGTCCCAACTAGAACCATAAAAATACCTACAAAAACTCAAACCAACAAACTTAGTAGCAGACAACCTGCCAACAGAATACCTAAAATCCACTTCTGAAGCTCTAGCCTTCCCTATTTCCATACTAATTAACCGACCCATAACAGAAAACTATTTCCCAGCCACCTGGATGAAATATTTCGTAATTCCACTCCACAAAAGTAGAAATTCAACTGACCTATCCAACTATAGACCCAGACCTATACTACCACCACAATAAAAAAATATTATAAAATGTATCCATTCCCAGCTCCTCAATATCTTACCCAAAATAATGCTCTCTCCATGACCCAACATAACTTCAGTCCCAGTCATAGCACACTTACTGCTCTTATTAGCTTTACCAAAGTTATCAACCAGAACAGAAATAATGGCAACCTAGTATCAACACTCCTCTTGGATCTGTCAAAGGCCTTTGACAAAATTTCCCATCAAAAACATATCAGTGAACTTTCCTTCCTAGATGTAACTCCATCATCTCGCACGTGGTTTCATAGCTTTTTCACAGATAGACAACATTCAGTAAAATGGAAACAAGAATTCTCTTCTTTCCTTCTAGTCACAGTAGGAGTCCCACAAGGATCAATACTGGGCCCACTTCTTTTTAATATAGTTGTAAATAAACTCCATACTGCCACAAAAAAAGGCAACTATTGTTCAGTATGCAGATGATGCAACCCTCATTTGCTCTGCTCCAACACTACAAAGCCTCCAGGAAATCACCCAAGAGTCTTTTTTGTCTGTCAAATCTCGGCTAGGCACTGCAGACCTACTCCTAAATGCAAAAAAAGATTAAACTAATGCTCTTTATACTTCAATAATTTAATACTCAAAAACACAATTTCCATATTGTCTCATCTGATTATACAAAAACTGAAACCACATCAGAAGCCAAATTACTCGGAGTACCCAGAGATGACAAACTTAAAAATGACCAACATATTCTCCAAACTATCAGAAATACTCACAAAAAACTTGGCTCTTTATATAGAGCAAATCAATATCTTAGACTATCCACAAGAAAATCCATAGCAGCAACCTACCTACTCACATCTGTATTGTATGCATCACCTATCTTCACTAATCTCAACAATACCCTTAAGTCCAAACTTGATGCATGTTGCAATAAAATACCAAAATTCACCACATATTCATCTCATAAAACCTAGCACTGTACAGCCATAAAGAACCTAAATTGGCCAGATCTCCCATATCAGCTAACCTACTACCAGATAGTTGTCCCTCTGTAAAAAGCATTTTGCTACCATGCAGCAACAGCAGAACACTACACCCCAATAATAAATCTCCCCAAAATGGGAATAACCCCAAAAAACTCTGCCAGAAAATTTATTCCCACTGTGTCTCAAAACTGCGAAACTCCATCCTGCTAAAGATAAAGACTACAGAAGACAACAAGTGTTTTAAAAGTATGCTAAAACAGTATCTGCAAGGTACTTGGCTTTGGTTTTGCTCTAGACTTGGATAATTTCCAATCCAGAAGAAAATACTAACTACAATACCTGTGACAAAACAATAACTGCTCTCTGCAAAATTCCCATCTGGTGATTATCATACTTTCTCTTCTGTCTACTACTTTAAACATTTAACTGATTATATTTCTTAACTACCTACTCCTGCTTAATTTTCATGTTCTCACATCTTACCACTACTTACTAATTTCAACCCAAATGTCAATCTTTGTCTTCCCTTGTTTTTCTTTGTATTTCTTTCTGCTACAAATTTATGCAAATGTAAAGGCTATCGTTTATTTTCTCATCTTCCTCTAATCACAAATTGTATGATGCAAGGCTAGCATTAATCATATGTTGCAGCTAATTATGTATGCAAAAATGTATGTGTAACCAAGATAAAAATATTATATTCAACGTGGAAAATCAAAATATACTGTATATTGTCTATGTATGTGAATATTGGAGCTTTTCTCCCTAGACCTCTGCTGAAACAGGGTATCTATCCCAGTCAGACTTTCCCAGTCAACAAAGATAAAAAAATAAATAATTAAATCTTTCCATCAGGCATGCAGATGAGGTTAGCACACATGCACGTCACCAGATGTCCTGTCTGGTGGACCCCAGCCATGAACAAACTATACAATAGAAGGAGGAAGCTACTACATGATAGAGCAAAATCCCAAAAAGGGAAGGCATCTCTGATCAGTATTAGCAAAAAACTACGGGCATTCATAAAATCGTCTAAGGCCAGCTTCGAGAGAAAAATTGCACAGGACACTAAGGTTAATCACAAAGCTTTCTTTAGTTATGTTAGGAACCTGGGTGGGAATTCCCAGATATGCTCAGAATTAGTCCAAAATGACAAAAAATACACTGAACCCACAGACATTGCCAACATCCTAGTTGACAGGTTCAGCGCAAACTTCTCCCCCCCCACCAAAAGGGCAAATATCTATCCCAGCAGAGTGCTTCCCCCCTGACATCTCAGATGCTCAGGTAAGAGCTAGCCTCTCCAAAGCAAAAAACACAGCATCAATGGGACCAGACGGTGTCCCAGGCTGCGTCTTACATGAACTCCAAGAAGAGCTAAACCCAAACATAAAACTACTGTTCAATCTCAGCCTTACTACAGGATATGTATCCAAAGAGTGGCGTACAGCAACAGTGGTCCCTCTCCACAAAGGTGGTGCCTCAACGGATCCTGGAAACTATCGCCCCATAAGCCTGACTAGCTTGGTCTGCAAAGCTATGGAAAGGATCATCATGGACCTCATAAATAAAGATATTGGGGACCTACAGACACTGGATCCTACCCAGTTCGGCTTTGTTAAGGGCAGATCCTGCCTCTTAAACCTGGTTGATTTCTTTGAAACAGTCACCAAGGCCATTGACGAGGAGAAGGTGGTCCACACAGCCTACCTGGACCTCACAAAAGCCTTCGATACAATACCCCACTCAGGCATTATAGATAAGCTCACCAGCTTAAATATAAACCCCTATGTCACTAGATGGGTTGCAAACTGGCTCAAGGACAGAACCCACATGGTTAGAATTGCTGGAGCCATGTCAGACTCCAAACCAGTTACAAGTGGCGTCCCACAAGGCTCAGTCCTGGGACCTCTCTTGTTCGGTATATATTTCTCGGAGGTACAGGCCAACACGGAAAGACTGTGGCTGACCAAGTTCACAGATGACTGCAAACTGGGTGCTATAATCGACTCTCCAGCCGACACAAGCATCCTTCAAAAGGGCCTCATAGAAACAGACAACTGGTGCCAGAGCCATGGCCTCAAGCTAAACGCCAAAAAGTGTATAGTCATCCCCTTTGGCAAAAACAAAGTGCCCACAAATTACCACATAGGTGGTAATCCATTAAGTACAGAAGAAGTAATTAGGGACCTGGGGACCCAAGTTGATAGCAATCTCTCATTTGACAACCACATGGCCAAAGTGGTTAGAAAAACATTTTATATAGCCCACCTAATCATGAAGGGATTCACATCTAGATCAGGGGAGGTCATCGTGCCTCTTTACTCATCCCTCATCAGGCCCATAATTGAGTACAATGCCCCTTTTGGGATGTACCTTACCAGACACCTGCAGCAACTGGAAAGACCCCAAAAGTACCTCACCAAGAGGATCAAAGGGCTCAAACAGATGCCATATGCTGCCCAGTTAAAGAAACTCCAGCTCTACTCAGTGGCATACCGCCTGCTCAGAGGCGATCTTTGCCTGATGTATAAAGCCATGTCCAACCCGGAATTAATGGACATGCTGCACCTCAGAAAATCCAAATCCATCGAGCTACGCGCTTGAGAGACCTGAACCTCAGCACTGAAATAAATAGGACATGCTGGAGGGACAGATTCATAACCTAGAGGCTCCCTTCACTCTGGAATAAAATCCCAGTCCAGGTTAGGCAGAGTCCCTCATTGACTCTCTTCAAGAGGAATCTTGATGAGTGGATGGGAGATCGTAGGTTTACCCCGGGTATCACTTCTGTGTCACTGTTAGACAGAGGCACAGTATACTAACCTCAAAAAAGGGCATAGCAAAATTAATTTAAAATGGGTAGCGAAAGCCAAACACACTCTGGCTAGGCTTATAAATGCCCTAGGGCAGATAGCCTAGCATGAACCTATGAACCTATGAACCAAACAATAACGAAATGTAGTCAAGTTAACTATTTCCTTGTAAAGGCCTCCGCTGTTCAAGGATAGTCAGTGCACTGGGTGCTGGGTTATAATCTACTTAGGATAGAGTGTTGTTTTACAGTATTATGTTGTCATCATATGACTGCATTCCATTCCCCTACAATGTATTTCATTGATTTATATCTTTCCTCTGAGTAATTCAGTGGCATACCTAGTTAATGTTCTAGTACTAGAGATATGAATGACAGAGGTATGGGTTCAAATCTCTTCAAGTGCATGTCACTTTTCTTGCTATCCTATGTTTATCCCGACAAGTGTTTTACCAATACCTTCTTTACATATGATTCTCTAGCACTCCTGCTTAATACACTGTTTTGGAGAATGTGAGTGATACACGAATGGTTACAAGTCCATGTGGATATAATCATTTTGTCTTGTTATCATCTGCTCCTTTCACCTGAAATGAAACATTCCTATCCTCAATGTGTACATTCTGTCATGGAAAATGTAGGTATTGAGTCATCTAACATTATTAAGCTAAGAAGTCATTAGATATACTCCTAACCCATCTCTATCTACCTCAGTCCTTCTTAGCTTACCTTGCTTTTTACCCTCTGTGTGCTTCCCCTTTTCACCTTTGTCTCACCTTTTCATTTTCAACCTTCAATTTGGTGAAAAAATTGACACAACACACACACACACACACACACACACACACACACACACACACACACACACCAAAAAAGCGCGTACATATTGATTTCTTGCTGTACTGAAATAAGATAAAGATAATACATGTATGTGACAGCTTCTATGGCTCTGTGTACTCATACAGTGATATGAACATTGTCAAAACATTGGCAAAAGGGTTTGAATCCCTGATGGTAGTTATGTTCATAGGTTCATAACTTCATAGGTGTGTACTAGGCTAATGGCCCTGGAGCCTTTACAAGCCTAGCCCATAAGATTACCCTAGCATTTTGCCACCCGACATTAGTTCCCAGTGCCTTTGTCGAGTAGAGCTACTGGAGTGATCCCCAGGGTGAATTTTCTATTTCTCATCCACTTATCAAGATTTCACTTGAAGAGGGCCAGTGAGGTGCTCTGCTTGACATGTATGGTAAAAGTATGGGCAGTCTCTGGATTATGAACCTGTCCCTCCAACATGTTCTGTTGATTGTGGTGATGAGGTTGAGGTCTCTGGAGTGTGTAGTGCTGAGGGATTGGGATTTCTTTAGATGTAGCATTTCTAACAGAGCTGGGTCAGACATGACTTTGTAAGTCAAGCAGAGATCGCCTCTAAGTAGGCAATATGAGACAGAGAATAGTTGGAGTTATTTTAGTCAGTCTATATAGGATAAATGTTTAAGGCCTAGGCTCCTCTTTGTGAGGTACTTTTGCAGCCTCTCCAGTTGTTGCAGGTGTTTAGTGAGGTACATGCCAAATGGGGCATTGTACTCAATGACTGGTCTAATGAGGGAAGAGTAGAGGGAGACAATGACCTATTTCTTCCTGGATGCAAAACCCTTAGTAATGAGATGTGCCACATAGAAGGACTTTCTGACCAGAGTGGCAATGTGGTGGTCAAAAGAGAGGTTGCTGTCAACCTGTGTTCCCAGATCTCTTATAATGCCTTCTGTGTTCAGTGGACTACCATCAATGTGATAATTCGTGAGAACCAGGTTTTTCCCAAAGGGGATGATGACACATTTTTTGGCATTTAGCTATCCAATGTTCAGTTTTCAGTCTTCAGCACTGTTCTGTTCCCTGAAATGTGTGCTTTTTGATATACTTACTATTACTTTTTTCATTACTTCACTTAATAATACACTGAACAAGAGAATATCATTGCCAAAGGTGGGGATTCAAACCGCTCTAGGTGTATTTTACTTGATTTTATTATGTGTTCCATTCCAGTGACATGCTATTCTGACTCACTCCCTATGAATGATAGCTGACCAATTCCCTTGGTCAGGAAATATCAATGTGAGAAGCATGGGTTCTGCTACATGCAGGTGAATTTCTATTTTCTTGCCGTCATTGTGTTCTGTTCCCCTGAAATGTGTTTTTCAGGAATAGTTTTGATGCTAGTGTGCCATGCTAATGCACTGGTTTAGATAATATCAATGAGGGAGGCAGGAGTTCATATCCATTCATGTCTATGTCTCTTTTCTAGCAATCATGGTTCCATGTCCCCGAAAGTAAACATTCCTATCATCAAGTTTTACATTATATTATGGAGTTTGACACTTTCTAAACAGATTTATGTATGGATTCTTTTACATTCTTGAACCATGAAGCACAGAAATATGGGCTCCTATCCAACCTCCATCCTGTTCAATCCTTATTTGTTCACCTTGTGTTATGTCCTCTTCTTGCTTGTCCTGTGCTCCCTTTTCAAACCTATAATACAGTCTATATATAGATAGAAACCACACACATGCCCACAAAGGACTTATAATTCAAAATCATTTCTCTGTAGTCATATGCTGGGCAGCAGTTGGAAGAGAGCAATGTAGAAAACCATATACAACAACATAAAATAGCACTTCATATCCTATGGCAAAATGGTTAAAAATCCTTGGCATGTGCTAGCATGTTGCGTACATGAGATAAGGCTCACCGTGCATACCACTCTAAAAGAAAGTACATTTAATGCCTTTATTCCATCTCCTTACATGTGTTAGTGAACTCATAAAAATATTATTATAGTGTCAATGCTCTGGTTGGGGGGAGGGGTCAAATCCCCTGGGAATTGTATGTTGTTTTACAATGTTTAATTTGTAGTTTGTATATGTGCTGCATTTCCCTAATAAGTGTAGGTAATGACTACTTTTACTCTGACACCTTCAGTGGTTCCCCTTGCTAATGTACTGATATGGAGCATTTCAATGGGAAATTGATGATCTCCATTTTCGTGAGGCATATTGTTTTCTTTGTGGCATGTTTCTGCATGTATTACATTTCCCTGAAATATATGTTATGACCACTTTCACTCTGGCAGCATCCTCCTTTTGCTAATGCACTCATATGTAGTATTCCAGTGGGAAAGTCATGGCCTTAATTCCCTTGAGGCATATTTTCTTTCCTTGAAATCATTCTGCACATTCTACATCCCTTGATATGTATGTTTATGCCTACTTTCTGTCTGATTGCTGCAGTGACTCACCTAACTAGTAAACTGTATATATACTGGCATGTGGACTGAATAGATGGATTGACTGCCCTCAGGGTATAGTACATTCCTTTTTTAATGACAGTGACAGTAGAGTATGGGTCCATTGCTCACACCCTGCTATTGTCAGGGCTGCAGCAGGTTGGTACATCATGTTACTTTATTGTATACCACCTCTCCTGTCTAATTTTCACATTCCTCTACATTTGTATTCCTTTGATAGTGTTAGTTAGCTTGGAGGTTTCTGCTAGCATTAAAATCTGTGTTGGTTACATTTCTAGTAATCAATTTAAATCAGAGTTGCTGGCTACTGAGACTTGTCTGCATATATTAACTGGACACAAGCTGATTTAAGTATACTTTTCTCTGCACTTATTTAAGATTTGAGTCAGTAAACATTCTTTGATTCAGTAAATATTGTGTCTCTGTCTCTCTGCAGTTAAGTTGCCTGAAGTGTAAAAAGTGTAGCCATCTGGGCTCATTGAAAGTTGTTAGACTGCTTTGAAATTCCTTTGTTAGTGTTAGTTAGCTTGGGGGTTTTTGCTAACATTAAAATCTGTGTTGATTACATTTCTAGTAATTATTTTAAATCAGAGTTGCTGGCTACTGAGACTTGTCTGCATATATCAACTGGACACAAACTGATTTAAGTATACTTTTCTCTGCACTTATTTAAGATTTGAGTCAGTAAATATTGTGTGTCTTTGATTCAGTAAATATTGTGTCTCTGTCTCTCTGCAGTTGAGTTGCCTAAAGTGTGAAAAAGTGTAGCCATCTGGGTTCATTGAAAGTTGTTAGACTGCTTTGAAATGCCTTTGTTAGTGTTAGTTAGCTTGGGGGTTTCTGCTAGCATTAAAATCTGTGTTGGTTACATTTCTAGTAATCATTTTAAATCGGAGTTGCTGGCTACTGAGACTTGTCTGCATATATCAACTGGACACAAGCTGATTTAAGCATACTTTTCTCTGCACTTATTTAAGATTTGAGTCAGTAAATATTGTGTGTCTTTGATTCAGTAAATATTGTGTCTCTGTCTCTCTGCAGTTAAGTTGCCTGAAGTGTGAAAAAGTGTAGCCATCTGGGCTCATTGAAAGTTGTTAGACTGCTTTGAAGTTCCTTTGTTAGTGTTAGTTAGCTTGGGGGTTTCTGCTAGCATTAAAATTTTTGTTGGTTACATTTCTAGTAATCATTTTAAATCAGAGTTGCTGGCTACTGAGACTTGTTGCATATATCAACTGGACACAAGGTGATTTAAGTATACTTTTCTCTACACTTATTTAAGATTTGAGTCAGTAAATATTGTGTCTTTGATTCAGTAAATATTGTGTGTCTCTGTTTCTCTGCAGTTAGTTCTCCACCCCCCCCTCCCTGTTTCCTGTTGTGGTGGTAATCTTGGTGGCTTTGGAATTGCCCGCCCCTGCTGTAAATCTGTTTTTACACACTCCTCCTGGACCCATCTCATTTGTTCACTCAACTGAGTACAGTGAGATCATATTTTGATTTCAGATACTCCTACCAGTCCCATCTCCTCTGCGGTGTACAGAGAGAGCACTTGGGAAGGACATTCCCCTATAGTATCTTAATCTGCTCTGTTTCTTCCGTCTCAAAAAAAAAATGTGCACTTCATCTACTTTACTGTATTTGTGTTTCTTCCTACTTTATTACCTTATTTTGCTTTTGCCTCTTCTTAAAAGTATTCAATTGAATTTATTCTGCTGCCTTTATTACTGCTTGTTAGTAGCCTGATTAAATTGTAACTGTTATTCTAAGGCCCTTGGTTTAAGCACTTGTTTTACATTAAGAAGGTTTGTGGTCTGCACTGTTGTGGCAGGACAGGTAGCATGCATCCTTCTAAGTTGGGAACTGCTGATTGAAGGCTCAGTGTCTGTTATTCTAAAAGTGTATTAGTTCTGGGTTAAGCACTTGGGCTTAAGGCCAGTTATTTTACATTATGAAGGTATGCGGTCTGCACTCTTGTGGGAGGAGAGGCTAGATTCTGCCCTTCTGAGCTGAGAATTTCTGATTAAAGGCTTATTGCACATGCTTACTTGAACTGTTTCTTTCTGAAATCGGTATGCCTTGTTTGCTGTAGCATAGACTAGATTCAGGCCGGCTGGATCTAGCTTTGTTTGTATAACTTGTGCACTGATCCAGGCCGTCTTTTTTGGAGAAGGTTTCTCTGTACCCTAGTGGCAGGACTGTGCAGTTAGAAGTTGTCTGATTGAAGACTGCTGGAACAGGGCTCAGTTTTAAGCTTTGTAACTGGTTAATTGGGTAAAGTCTCCAACAGACAGGAACCAAAGTAAGACAAACTAGCGAAAAATAAAAAGACAGCTTGGAAACACCAAAGCAAATTCTCTTTCAGTTTAATGAAGTGCTTTTCGTCTTGCACATGTGGCAAGACTTCATCAGCTGATGAAGTCTTGCCACATGTGCAAGACGAAAAGTGCTTCATTAAACTGAAAGAGAATTAAACTGAGAGAGAATTTGCTTTGGTGTTTCCAAGCTGTCTTTTTATGTTTCGCTAATTGGGTAAAGTGTTGTTTTGATTGTATCTGCTCTATTTTCTGAAAAAAAAAACAAAGAAACAAAAAATATACTTTTTTCCCAACTTTCTGAACTAGTATAGCCCAGTTTTCAGGTTAATACTGAATCCAGGGCTGTGTTACAAGTTTCTGTGTTGCCCATACCTTACTTGGATAGAAGGAAGTTTCTCTGTTCACCTGTGAGAGAGGGGAGATTTGAGCAGGCTATCTGTCCCTGGAGGAGTGGTTTCAGCCCAGAAGTTAGTAGTTTATTGGCCATTTTGGACTAATTTTGATAGTATCTGCTCTATTTTCTGAAAAAAAAAAAAACAAAAGAAAAAATACTTATTTCCCGCCTTTCTGAACTGGTATAGTCCAGTTTTCAGGTTATTGCTGAATCCAGGGCTGTGTTACAAGTTTCTGTATTGCCCATACCTTACTTGGATAAAAGGAAGTTTCTCTGTTCACCTGTGAGAGAGGGGAGCTTTGAGCAGCCTATCTGTCTCTGGAGGAGTGGTTTCAGCCCAGAAATTAGTAGTTTATTGGCCATTTTGGGCTAATTTCTATCTCTTTCACTTCCCTGCTATAAAAACCGCATTTGCACAGTTTTTACACTTGTATTTTGCTCATTAAGTGCCTTCCAGGTGTTCTGCAGAGTCTACAGCAGCAGAGAGATAAAAGAGTGACTTTGGAGTGATTAAGTATCACTTTTCTGCTTTTCTTGCTGTCTTAACTAATTCCGCCTAAAACGCAAGTTTTATTTTAGTGAATCTGTGATTTAAAAAGTTTGTTATTGCTACATATTGTACTTATTTGCTGCCTGCACTTGAATTAAGTCATTTTTGTGTTTAAATAATCTGTTTAACTGTTGTAGGCTACACACTAAAGTGTGATAGCCTTTTCTGTGCATTTAAAGTGTTGTTTTGATTGTATCTACTCTATTTTCTGAAAAAATATATATACTTGTTATCCGCCTTTCTGAACTAGTATAATCCAGTTTTCACGTTATTGCTGAATCCAGGGCTGAGTTAAAAGTTTCTGTGTTGCCCATACCTTACTTGGATAGAAGGAAGTTTCTCTGTTCACCTGTGAGAGAGGGGAGCTTTGAGCAGCCTATCTGTCCCTGGAGGAGTGGTTTCAGCCCAGAAGCTGGTAGTTTCTTGGCCATTTTGGGCTAATTTTGATTGTATCTGCTCTATTTTCTAAAAAAAAAAAAAAAAAAAAATATATATATATATATATATATATATATATATATATATATATATATATATATATATACTTTTCACGCCTTTCTGAACTAGTATAGTCCAGTTTTCAGGTTATTGCTGAATCCAGGTCTGAGTTACAAGTTTCTGTGTTGCCCATACCTTACTTGGATAGAAGGAAGTTTCTCTGTTCACCTGTAAGAGAGGGGAGCTTTGTGCAGCCTATCTGTCCCTGGAGGAGTGGTTTCAGCCCAGAAGTTAGTAGTTTATTGGCCATTTTGGGCTAATTTTGATCGTATCTGCTCTATTTTCTGAAAAAAGTATATATATATACTTTTTCATGCCTTTCTGAACTAGTATAGTCCAGTTTTCAGATTATTGCTGAATCCAGGGCTGTGTTACAAGTTTATGTGTTGCCCCTACCTTACTTGGATAGAAGGAAGTTTCTTTGTTCACCTGTGAGAGAGGGGAGCTTTTAGCAGCCTATCTGTCCCTGGAGGAGTGGTTTCAGCCCAGAAGTTAGTAGTTTATCAGCCATTTTGGGCTAATTTCTATCTCTTTCACTTCCCTGCTATAAAAAATGCATTTGTGCAGTTTTGTTCATCGGGCCGCGCCATTTAGCTAGAGTTAAACTATTCTCAGCTCCACGAAGTCTACTCTTCAATTTTTCCCTTGGAACTAGACAAACCTTCAACTTTAGCACTCAACCCATCCATTTCACAGTCAAGCATGTGCTTAAAACTCATAGCAAGCACTAATTAACCCTAGCACTAGACCCCCCCCATACTGTCCAGAAGGACAAGGCTCTCTATTCGTTCCCACCAGCCAATCAGAAAAACAGCTTACTCTACCTATTCAGGCATGTCCAAAGGTCAGTTTTCGGTGTACTCTCCAGTCCAACTGGTGAATCTAGGCATTGTGAGGCAATGTTACAACTGCCTCATGTACACAAACAACCCTCTCCTCCTACCACCAAACACTAATATATGCGAGAGATGCAATTATACAGCCAAACTGGAGGCAAAGCTCTCTCAACCCAAGACTGGAACTGACAGTCAAGAGGAGAAGGGTAATACTTGCAGCACACCACCAGTCTCACAGACCTAGTAAACCAACACCAGCAAATAACACACATGAATACATGAAAACATACTTGGAGGCTCTAAATAAAAATCTGCAAAAGCAACAGAGACCTCCAAAGCAGACATCCAAGCAACCTCCACACCCCATCACCAGCCATGAAACACATACTTCACATAATCAGTGTACCATGCAATCACAGCCCTTAACGCAAAATAACATATCCAACACACTAGTAATAGGTGACTCTATAGTCAGGCGCACTGATGTCCCACTAACTAGGCTGGACAAGGAGAAGGTTACAGTTAGCTGCCTGTCAGGTGCCAGGATCCGCCACATAACACAAGCACTCAGGTCACTCCAGAACAAGTACAAATACAACTCTGTCATTGTCCATGTTGGTGTGAATGACCTGAGATGTACCTCCCTGGACTACATGAAAAGAGACATGGAAGAGCTCTCTGATCATGTAGCCCAGGCCGGTATGACCCTGACCCTGAGTAGCATCCTGCCCTCACCAAGAATGATGCCACAGTATAAAGAAAAAAATGATCAATTTCAATAATTGGCTACGTTTCTGGTGTCATTCAAAGGGGATCCAATATCTGCCCACCTGGGATGACATGCTCGACAAGCCACGTTGCTTCACAAGAGATGGCTTGCACCTGTCACCCTTAGGCTTTCGAATACTGGCCAAGGCTCTTGCCACCCCCATAGTGCCTTTTTTAGGTAAGGCTCAAAAGACAAACCCACCACCATAAATAGCACAAGTAACCAAAAACTGAGGGTAATGCTACTCAACGCCAGAAGTCTAAACCTCAAAATGCATGCACTCGAGGCACTCCTCAGTATGGAGAACATCAGCGTCTGTGCAGTAACAGAAACCTGGTTTAATGCTCATGAGAGCACCCCAGCACTACTAGGCTATATCTCATACCATACCTTTCGGCCACAGAACCAGGACCAAAACACAAAAGGCGGGGGTGTATCCATATTCATCAAGGATACCCACACCTCGAGGTTAGTGGTGCAGCACAATGCATCAGAGATCATCCATGTGCAACTAACAATGGGCAAAACTGCAATCCAAATTGTAGCTTGCTACAGATCACCCACCATGGCCCAGGACCCCTATTCCGCATTTCTGGGGACACTGGGAAATATGAAGGTCCTACCAAACACCTTAATACTGGGTGATTTTAATTACCCAAACATAAACTGGGAGAACTACTCAAGTACTAACTCCCTTGCCCAATGCTTCCTAGAATTTATAAACTCGAACGCTCTGGATCAACTGGTCAACACCCCTACCAGAGGGAACAACATATTAGACCTGGTTATTACCAACATGGGTGACCGGGGTTCCACACCGGAGGTCAACCCCTTGCTGGTTAGATCAGACCATAGACTAATCACTCTGGATATCCACATTCCGCCCCCACCCCCAATCAAGGAAACCACCATGAAAAATTTTTCAAAAGCAAACTTCACGTTACTTAAGACTGAGGTGAAAAGGTTCACAGCCCCCATGCTAAAGGACAATGCTGTCCAAGCTGCTGAAACCTTTACAAAGGCACTCTATGAGCATCTGCAGGAATGCATGGATCGTGCTATCCCAAGTAAAACCAAGACTCACTCCTCCAAGAAAAGGAAACCAGTCTGGTGGACCCCTGCCATAAACAAGCTATACAACAGAAGGAGGAAACTAGTACAGAAAAGAGTAAAATCCCAAGAAGGAAAGACATCCTTGATCAGTATCAGCAAGAAACTATGATCCCTCATTAAATCATCCAAGGTTAATTAAAAAAAAAAATTGCCAATGACTCCAAAGATAACCACAAAGCATTCTTTAGCTATGTCAAGAACCTAAGTGGAAACTCTCAGATGTGCTCTGAGTTAGTGCAGAATGGCACAAAATACACTGAACCGACTGATATTGCAAACATTCTAGCAGACAGGTTTAGTGCAAACTTCACCTCCCCCCCCCGTCACTCCCTAAAGGGCCCATAACCATACCAATAGAATGTAGGGCCCCATCAATCACAGACACACTGGTTAAAACAGCCCTATCCAAAGCCAAAAACACAGTTTCAATGGGACCAGACAGGGTCCCAGGGTGTGTCTTACAAGAGCTCCAAAATGAACTAACCCCTCACCTAAACACACTGTTCAAACTCAGCCTCTCTACAGGCTATGTACCCATAGAGTGGCGCACAGCAACAGTTATCCTGCTCCACAAAGGTGGAGCCACAACAGACCCTGGGAACTATTGCCCTATAAGCCTGACTAGTCTGGTCTGCAAGGCTATGGAACGCATCATCATGGAACTCATTAACAGAGACATTGGGAACCTCCAAACCTTGGACCCTACTCAGTTTGGCTTTGTTAAGGGCAGATCATGCCTCCTAAACCTGGTGGACTTCTTTGAGACAGTTACCAAGGCATTAGATGAGGGAAAGGAGGTCCACACAGCCTACCTAGACCTCGCAAAGGCTTTCAACACCATTCCCCATTCTAGTATTATAGACAAGCTCACCAGCTTGAACATAAACCCCTACATCATGAGATGGGTTGCCAACTGGCTCATGGATAGAACCCACATGATGAGAGTTGCAGGCTCTATGTCTGACTCTAAACCGGTTACAAGTGGCGTCCCCCAGAGCTCAGTCCTAAGACCCCTCCTGTTTGGTATATACTTCTCAGAGGTACAAGCAAGCATAGGAGGACTATGGCTGACCAAGTTCGCAGATGACTGCAAACTAGGGGCCATAATTGATTCTCTGGCTGATACAGACACCCTCCAGATGGGTCTCACTGAGACGGATACCTGGTGTCAAAATCATGGCCTCAAGCTAAATGCCAAAAAGTGCATAGTCATCTCCTTTGGAGAAAACAAAGTACCCGCAAACTACCACATAGGTGGTAGTCCCCTAAATGCAGAAAATGTAATAAGAGATCTGGGGACCCAAGTAGATAGTAATCTCTCCTTTGATAATCATATTGCCAAGGTGGTTAAAAAATCCTTCTATGTGGCTCACCTAATCACAAAAGGGTTCGCATCTAGAACAAAAGAGGTTATTGTGCCTCTCTACTCATCACTCATTAGACCCATCATAGAATACAATGCCCCATTTGGGATGTACCTTACAAGACACCTGCAACAGCTGGAAAGGCTACAAAAGTACCTCACCAAGAGGTTTACTGGCCTCAAACAGATGCCCTATGCAGCCCGACTCAAGAAACTCCAGCTGTACTCGGTTGCATACCGCTTACTCAGAAGTGATCTCTGCCTGACATACAAGGCCATGTCCAACCCAGAACTGATGGACATGCTCCACCTAAAAAAAAACTAATCCCAGAGAGCCACATGCTCTAGAGATATAAACCTCACCACAATGATAAATAGGACATGCTGGAGGGATAGATTCCTATCCCAGAGACTCCCCATGCTTTGGAATTGGATTCCAATATACATCAGGCAGAGCCCCTCACTAACACTCTTCAAGAGAAACCATGACGGGTGGATGGGGAACAGAAAATTTACTGCTGGACAGTGGCACAGGGAACTAATGGCTCTGCTGGACAGTGGTACAGGGAACTAATGGCTCTGCTGGACAGAGGCACAGGGAACTAATCTAAGGGGGAGGTGAAAGCCAACACATTCTGGCTAGGCTCATAAATGCCCTTGGGCAGATAGCCTAGTACCTACCTATGAACCTATGAACCTATACCACATTCTCCACTCGGGTTTTCCAACAATCATTTTGTTCTGCTATTCTCTTTTCACTTGTTTCTGTCCAGCTCTGTTGATTCTGTTGCTGTAGCATAACCTCTAGTCCACCCTTAGCCATCAGCGGTACTTTCCCTTCCATTGCACATATCTCTCTACATATTTTTTGAGTTGCATTTTACATCACATAATCTATACGTGTGAGTACGTAGTCATATTGACTACTAGGGCTGATCGTGCAGCATCAATGTTTATCTCAACTGCTCAGTGAGGTGGTTTACCACATTCTGGCTGCAGGTCTGTACTGTGGCCATGACATGAAGCTCCTTGTCAAACACACTGGCCTGGCTGCATGCATAGGTGATAGACCTCAGGGTTTGTTGTGCACTCAGTGTCAACAGTTTTGGCTTGGCAGTGATTGCAACCATGACATTTATGAATCCTTGGGACAGTATCTAACACCAAATTTCTAGCACTCACAATAGATAACAACCTGAAATTTGAGCACCACATTCTACATGTCAAAAAAACATCAAGTACTTTGTTCCCTGTATAGGGCAATACTTAATTTCTCTAAACCAGCCAGGAAAACTATTGTCTCTTCTTATCTCCTTCTATCACTCCTTTATGCATCTCCAACTCTTGCCAACATTCACTCTACCCACAAGTTAAAATTAGATAGATGCTACACCCCACTTGAATTCACCACTGCCTCACCCTAAGATACATCAACTACTCCATAAAATGGCTCAAACTTCCACACTACTTAAGCTACACAGAACTGTTTATTGCAAACAACTTTATTTATAAACTTAACTAATGCCCATCTCTACAAAACATCCTGAAGCACTACTCACCTACTTGAGAGCTACATTCAGGCAATATAATTCTACTAACCACTATCTAATCAAACATTGCAGGTGACTCACTCCACTTAAACTATGTCTTTAAAATTTGGAACATACTCCCTTTGCAGCTTAGACAAACAGACAAACTAAAATGTTTTAAACCACAACATCTGCAAGATGTATGCTCATGTTCCTGCTCTACATCAGGCTAATACCAAATACACAGCCTGTCATATTGTATGTAAAATTTGCCCATGAATTGGCACATGAATGAATACTAACATTTAACAACCTAATTTATTCCATCTAATATTTTGCCCCCTCCTTTCTCCTACCTACTAGCCATTTATTCCTACCGTTCTACTATTATCATCTTACTAACATTTTCCCGTCTAACCTAAGCTTATTATTTCAGTCTTTATTTCTGACTTGCTATATAATAGACAGTCTTTAGAATATCCCACATGCTTTGAAAGTTCAATTAATTTAACCTCATCCTATATCGCCTCTGTCACTTTGTAAATATGTTTTTGATATTCTTCCGTTGCATCACAGAAAGGGTGTTTGACAAGTGCGCGAGTCCCAAGCACTCAAGGAGTATTTATTTATTTATTTTTTTTATTTGCAGTTTATTTGCCAGAATAGTCCATTGGGCCACAAGGAGCCTGTTTTCAATGGAGTCATGGAGAGAAAAGCTCCAGAAAAATACAAATACGTAGTACACATTGCACATATGCATTCTAGATTATCTCATAGGAATACAAAGTAAATATGAAAAGAAAAGGTTAACAGTGATAGAATACATCAGTATAGTTCATTAAACAGCAATAAAAACACTTTTTTTTTTTTTTTTACAAAAGTAGCAGCATAGGGTAACTGTTAAGTAGTTCAATAGAGCTGTGGAACTATAGGAGGCAGTGATGGTGTATTTAGTTCTAGGAGAGTAGGAAGTGGTATTAGAAGGATTGGGTAGGATGGGAACAGGAGCACTTCCATTGTGAAGTTAGGTGTGAGTGCAGCAAGGTTTTAAATGAGAAGAGACTGATAGTGATGCGGACAGGAGATGGTAGAGAATTCCTGAGGAGTGCAAGAGAGAAGGACATTAGGTGATTCCCAGCTGGACGTGTGGGTTTGTGCAATTTAATTAGTTTTTGAAAATTAGATCTTAGAAGTTGTTCTGGTTCATGCATTTCAAAGGTAGTGGCTAGGGAGGAACAAAGAGAGGAGTTGTAAATGAGTTTGTGTACTGGATGAGTTGGATATAAGTGAGGAGGTTAGGTAGCTTAAGACAGTTTAGTTGGTGAAGAGAATTACAGTGGTGATAAATGGCTCTGTGACTTGCTGCAAATTTTGATATCTTGTTATAGCAAGAGGAGAGTTTTGTTTTGTGGGAGGATTGGAGGTTGGTGAGGATAGATGCACCATATAGGAGGGATGGGGATGAGATAAATATTGGCTAGTATGAGCCTGGTGGAAGGAGAGATATAATGATTATGGCAGTATAGCATACCAAGTTTTTTGTGTTTTTTTTTTATATTTACTTGTAAATGTTTGTTGAATTTTAGTTGATCTTCTATGAGTACTCCTAGTAGTTTAGTGTCAGAGCCTATTTCTAGGAGAGTATTGTTTTTCCTGGTGATTATGAATGAGTGTTTATCTAGGGAGGAGGTTTTGGTGGTGGTAAATAACATAAGTTTAGTTTTGGTTTTAGCCAGATGGTTGTCTAGCATCCACTGCTCAGTAGAGGAGAAGGCGCTTTGGGTAAGCTTATTTAGAATGGGGATAGAAGGGGAGGAGCAGATAATGGTAGAATTGTCGACATATTGGATGAGGCTGGAGTTTGGAATGGCTTGGTAGAAGTTGTTAATGAATATATTGAATAGTAGGGGGCCTAAAATGGAACCTTGGGGGACACCTGTAGGACTATTAAGGAAGGGTGAAGTGGCTTTATTCCATTTGACTGCTTGTTGTCTGGTTGGGAGGTAGCTGGTACAGGAAGGGGATAGGTTTAGTTTGGAGAGTTTATTAAGAAGCAGGTTGTGGGAAATAGTGTCAAACACCTTGGAGAAGTCGAGGAGAAGGGTGGACACAAAATGGCTGGAATTGTGGGCTTTGTTATTTGTTTCAAGGAAGGAGAGGAGGGCAGCGGAGGTGCTATGACTGGGTCTAAATCCATGCTGTGGGGGGTAAAAAGCTGGTTGTTGATGAGATAGGGTAAGAGTTGTTGGTGGATAAATTTTTCAAGAAGCTTAGAAACAGGGGATAAGATAGCAATAGGGCGGAAGTTTGGAATGTCATTATTATTGCCTCCTTTATGTAGAGGCAGAATAAAGGCTTTCTTCCAGAGCTGGGGGACCTGGCTTTCTGAGACAGACTGATTAATTAGTATGCTAATAGGAGAGCAATGGCTTCTGTGGCTACTTTTAGAAAGCAGGAGGGAATTTTATCGGGGGCATTTGCACCAGGTTTTAATTTTGGGAGTTTTTTATGGGGGATATAGAGATGGGATTGATAGAGAAGGGTGGAGGTTGGGGGCAAGGGATGCTAGGGAAGGAAGGGATGGGTGCAGTTTGAGGAGAGGTCGCAGAGGTGTTGGTGAAGGATGATGTTATCTTGCTTATGGACTCTATGAAGAAAGAGTTAAATTGGGTGGTTAAGTCCATGTAGTATCTTGAAACCAGGGACTCAAGCTTTCTGTAGCCTAGGTAGGCTGCATGCCTTGTGCATGAACTTGAATACAAGTTCAGGCAGGCAGCTGCTGCAGCTTAGAAAACATATTTGAGTTTGAGCGAAGTACGTGCTGCAGCTGTGGTGAGGGAGTGGAAGGGGTGAGAGTGTAGATTAGGGCAACAGTCAGAAAGTGGGGTTTAGGGAGTGGGAGGGGGTAGTTTAGGTTTAATGGTTTAGTTTTAGGTTATGAAAGAAGAAAAGGATTTCAGGTTTAGGGAGCATGAAGGAATCAGAGTTAGAGAATAAGAAGGTAGTCTTAGGGTTAAGGAGAAGACGAGGGAGTTTAGGTATACAGGGGGGTGGTAGGTTTAGGGTTAGAAAGTGAGAATGGTGTTTTAGGATTAGAGTTAGGGTCCTGGTATAGCTATATCATTTTCTAGGATAGAGTGTTGGGAGGGCTAAGTAGTTAAAGAGACTGAGTTACTGGCACATAGAGCACTTGCTTTTTGAGCAAGTAGCAGCGAGCAAGTGTGTTGTGAGATAATAGCACATGTGCACTTGCAGTACATGTGGAATTTTGTAAATTTTTCACTTTGTTATCCTATTATGCATCTGGAAAATGCTAATCTAATTGAAACTTTTGGTTAACAAATGGGTATTATTTTAATGAGGGTAATGGTGAATGGAAATTAAATTAAACCAGATGGAGGAGCAATTTAGAAATGAGTAACAATTGCATAATGAGATGTGACTGCCAGTTTAGCTGTACATTATGAATTTGCAGTGAACGTAGACAGAAATCTCTTAGGAGTACCAACAGCATTAGCTGAAGAACACGTATGTCAGGCTGTTTTCTCAGTCAGAAGCCACAAAGATGCACATTTGCTACAGTTTAAAAGAAAAAAGAGGTGATAGTTGTAGCACACCCTGTGTGGTCTAAACTGTAACAACTGCTTGCTGCATGTAGCAAGCAATTTACTACAGTTAAAAAAAAAATTCCAGCTAAGGAAGGAGGTACTGGAGCAGGACACAGAAACATCTGATTGGCTTCTACATTTCAGGAGCCACAGGTACTTGATCACAGACTTTTTATTTTTTTAATTGCCCCTTAGCTGTGGAGGGGTGGGGGTGGGACATGCAAACATTATTTCATTGGCTGGTTGTCTCCTGGTTGTATCTGGCTAACTAGATTCATGGTACCAGTACAAGGAGTGGATCTTTTTTTTTTTTTTTTGCTGTTTAAATGACAAGCTAAGGAGGAGAGGCACCAGTAAGGGGATCAGCCCCAAGCACTAAAAAAGCAGCTACACCTCTGTGTGTGTATAGACTGAGATTGTTTGTTTTAGACAGATAGCATCTGCAGTAAATTGACTCCATACCTAATATGTGAAACTACCACCATTGCCCCTGTTAATAAGCACCTGGAATCATGCATTTGCACTTTCCAACTGTCTATGTAGCCAGCCTGGTTGAAGTGGGCATCCTGAGAAAATGTTGATTGTCCCATGTTGCTGACAACCTCCTACTAGTTAAACCAGTGAATACAGTGTGTGAGAGATGTAGTTATACTATGTTATTGGAGGCAAAACTCTCACATGAAGCCATGAAAAAATAAAAAGCAGATTGTCAGTACTACACAACACCACAGTAAACAAAGCACACACAGTTTGTTCCAAACACATAGACCTTCATATCCTGAGGTTCATAAAAGTAACCTACGTAACCCACGAAGGCCTCCTAAATGTAACCTAAGAAGCAAGTACTCTCAGCAACATCACAGACTCACAACACATGCAACACCCACCATAAAACATACATCTAAGAGTCACAATGACTCATTTCAAAAGCCCATAAGGCAAACCTCCACAGAATCTATCTCTGTCATGTGACACTATAGTTATATACACCAATGCATCACTCCCCAGGCTGTGACATGCGAGGTTCACAATAGGTTTCCTATTAGGTACCAGGATTTACTACATTATACAAGTGTTCTAGACCATGGGCCAAAAGTGCACATGCAACACAATCATAATAAATGTGGGTGTAAAATGACTTGAGACATACCTCCCTGGAATATATGAAGAGACATGATGGAACTCTCAGTGTATGTGTCTGATGCTGGTATGAATATAGCCTCTAACAGCATTCTACCATCACTAACAATGATGCCACAATATGAACAAAAAATTATTGCTCTTAACAACTGGTTTAGCATCGGGTGTCATTCAAAGAGAGTACAATCTGGATCAGTCTGGGAGGAGATGGTACGTAGTCCTAACTGCTTTGCCAGGGATGGCCTGCACCTCACTTCCTCAAGGCTTTTGCACACTGACTAAATCATTGTTCACCCCATAGTGCCTTTTTTAAGTAATGTCAATCTTCTAAAGTTTCCAACTTAACAAAACAGAATCCAGAATAATTAAGTTAATGTTGCTTAATGAATGGCAGGAGTCTAAAAAAAACACCAGTCCTTACAAACACTTCTTAAAAACATTGATATATCCATCATCACAGAGACCTGGTTCCAACAAAAGTACTCCATCAGTGTAGGGTTTTAATGCCAATCAAATATTGGGGCCCACTGCATTAGACAAAGGCACTAAAGGTTACTGAGTCATAGTATTCTCAAAACAATATTTCACCTCCAGACTCTTTAGATAGGATAACAACATGAAATTTCTCCACATCCAACTTACTATTGACAGACTACCTGATCATATCATTGCTAACTATAAGACCTCCTTAATGTCCTGCACAATCCACATCAAATGCCTATATAGAATGGAGTTCCTTTGTATTAAGCCAGATGCAATTCTCCTAGGAGACTTCAACTACTCCATAAACTGGGAGGCTTGTTCATCCTCAAGTATATGCCCAAAAATTTCTGAACTTCATCAGTAAAAACTGCCTGGATGAGTTGGTCCTCACCCCAACCAGGGGCAACAAAATCCTGGATCTAGTTTTTACTAATATGGGCATATTTGCTCCACAAAAATTATAACTTCTTGCCTGATCAAGTCAGACCACAGATTGGTCACATTTACCTTAAGACTGAAGCTGAAAGCATTTTCTAATACCATGATATTCAGTGATTGTGTAAAGGTTAATCTACTAAACTAAGTGATGACCTGGTTAAATTCAAATTCCCTGTCCATCTTGACAACCCCAGTGCCTATGCAGAATCCTTTATTGACAAATTCTATGCACATGTAAATAGCTGCATATCAGAAACATAGCTGGCTCAGTGGCCCACCCTTCAGCTGTTCAAGTGATGAGCAAAAAAAGACATTTTACTGTAAAAAGAAAAACAAAAAAAAGGATGTTCTGTTCCATCTAGTGTCACACCAACCAGGTGGTCAGATGCTCAACACCCCCTCTTCCTCCTGTTCAGCCATTGAGGTCCCATATCTGTGCCCTGCCACCGACCCTCCTCCCTTTTTTGGAAAAATATAAATAAATAAACAAACAAACAAACAATTAAATAATTTCTTCTTATAAACTATAGCAAACTGCGTGCTACAAATTATACCCTGCCTGTACAAAGCACTATGGTGCTCAAGTTTTAGTTAAAAAAAATCTCATAAATTGTAGTGAACTGCTTGCTACAAAGGTAGCAAACAGTTGCTACAGTTTTCACCCTGCCCTCACAGAGCACCACAGCACTCATATTTTAGTTAAAAAATATTTTTTTCTAACTTTTAAACTGTAGCAAACTGTTTGCTATAATTTAGCAAGCAGATACAACAGTTTAGACCATACACAGACTGCTACAGTGCTCAAATTTGACCGTAAATTCAATATTGGCTTTTAAAAGCCGGTTTTGCATTAGATATCAGGTTTGACTGACCGCACCTCCCCAACACATTGTGCCCAGGGGAGTTGTCCCTCTTGCCCCACCCTAGCTATGTTACAGCTGCATAGATTCATCTGCTCCCCTCAAATATAGATACAATGCCAAATTCAAAAATAAACCCCTGTGGTGGAACCCAAATATAAACAGGCTTTATAATAAAAGAAAAAAACTCCCTGAACGTAAAAAAATATAATTCTCTAGATGCCAAAAGTACTTTCTATACTAAACAAGGAACACTGGACACTGATAAAATCAACTAATGTGAGATAAGAAGTAAAAGTATCCACCCAGCTGATGTATAACCACAAAGCGTTGTTTAACTATGTCAGAAATATCACAAACAATGTCCAACAATGTGTAGAGCTAATAGTAAATTATATTGCATACTTGAACCCAGAGGATGTAGCCAATTTGCTAGCAGACAAATTTAGTAAAAACTGCACTACCCAGTCCCCTCTAACACTCTCAGATTGCATACCTGCATCTTCACTAGCCCCTCAAACCCCCCAAGAACAAATCCTCAAGGTGCTATCTAAGACCAAGAAAACTACTTCTATGGGACTGGACAACATACCAGGCTGCCTACTAGTAAGTCTGAAACATGACTTGTCCGTTCTCCTACAGAGGTTATAAACAGAAGATGTTCGATACCAGCCTCAAAACAGGCTTTGTGCTGGATAAATGAAAGACAACAGCATTCATTCTCTTTCACAAAAGTGGGGCTTCAGTGGACTCAGATAATTATAGATCCATAAGCCTAACCAAATGTATCTGTAAAGCCATGAAAAAGATAATTATAGAATTAATAAATAAGTGTAAAGGTAACCTGTGTACTCTTATCCCAAGCAAGTTTGGATTTGTCAAGGGCAGATCCTGTCTATTTAACTCAACTATTTTATGAGTGCACCTTTAACTCCCAGTAGGTGTGGCTTCAGCCTTTAAAAAATGAAGTTATCATCTTGTAGTTCAAACAAATATTTATATCTCTGGAACTGTAAGTGTTACTAGAAAACTGTAAATGGCAAACTATTCAGGATAAATTCATTTTTATATTGGTAGAATTCATTCAGCTTGATGCTTTAAACTGGATTTTATAAGCCAAAATAAAGGCAGTGAATATTAGTTTTGTAATGTTGTAGAAACAGCTTATGATATCTCAGTAGCTATTCAAGCAAGACACACACTGACAGCAGGATTTTCTTCATACAGCTTTCAGCTTTCATATGAGGCTATACAGTCCTGTCTGAGTTACCTGAATGTTGAGATATTTAAAGAAATATGAAAATTATTACAATACAAGTAAACAGCATACAAATAATATTTAATATCTCTTTATCTGCATTAGACAGAGGTCAAATATCAATATAATTGTATCTGCCAACATGTATGCTTTAAGATAAAACCTTCTGATACCTTGTATGTGGCATGATTTTGGAATCATTAATGCAAATATGAACAAGCAATATTTGATGCCTAGAGGCGTCAGTAGGAGTCAACTATATAAATACCTGGAGGTGCACTCAGCTGTAGCAATGGATGAGGGCAAATCTGTGCTCACCACATATCTGGTCTTCACAAAGGCATTGAAGAGCATCCCACTTTCAAGTATCACAGATAATCTCTCCAAGCTAAAGGTGAGTCCCAATTTAACTCATTGGTGATCAAATTGGCTCACAAATAGAAGCCAGGAAATAAAGGTGGGCTGCTCCACAAAGACGTGTCACTAACAGTGTATCCCACCTTTAGTCTTTGTGCCACTCCTCTTTGGCATTTACTTCTTGGAGGTCAAAGCTAATGATCTGATGTTGTCAATTTTCATTCGTTTCTCAACAAGTGAGATTGGATCCAACCCTCAGATCCAACATGGTTGTTTTTTACAGCTTGTAGATACTGGAAACTCTCAGTCACTGTTAGCTCTTGAGCTTTAGTACTGTTCCTTGGTGTGAAGTAGGATATTTCAATTGAATTGTATTACCTTCTATAGTTATTCTATATATTATATACCTTTCTTATCCTTCCTACATTTATCTGTGTAATTTAGCCTACCATTGTTGGTAATCTTTTCTTTCTTTTGCTATTATATCCTTGTGGTAATTTCTTAACTACCATTGTTGATAATTTTTCACTTTCTTCTTTTCTTTCTTTCCTTTCTTTAAAAAAAAAGTTTTTTTTTTTCTATTTTTAGAACTGTATTTTTTCTCCAGTATGGCTGAAAAATCTTCGGTTTTAAAAAATGTAAAGATTGTGGGCATAAAATCCCTCTTTCAGACACACATAATTCATGTGTGTACTGTTTAGGTCCTGTTCATTTAAAAGAGTCTTGTGACATTGTGAGGCTTTTAATCCACGGGCCTTAGTGGATTGCAAAAATAATGAATTTTCTGAAATGTTTATTACCGACTTCCTTTTCAAAGTCTTTATCTGGAGCTCAAACTGCCAAGAGATTAGAGAAGAAGGCGTCCAGAAAGCATCTGTTGGACCCTTCTGGATCCTCCACTCCTAGCACTGATTCTACTCTTGTACCTTCTCCCAAGATGTCTAAACAATTAGATCCACGTTCGTCTGATCCAAAGACTAAACTCTTGGATCTGACACCTGCTGATAATTAAACCACATCATCAGATCCGACACAATCGGAGCTGAAGAAGTCCTTAGGACCTGATATGCATCATCTCTTGATCCTGTTCCTTCCCATCTTCCATCACACTTCCTAGAGAGATCCCCTTCAGTGGCCTTTTCTTCTCATTCTTAGGTTCATAGGTTCATAGGTTCATACTAGGCTATCTGCCCGAGGGCATTTACAAGCCTAGCCCATAGTTTTGTGGCTTACGCCACCCCTTTAGTATGGGGAACTATACCCATTATTTTGCTGTGCCTCTTCCGGGAATCTGACAGAAGCAGAAGTGGATAAAATGATGAGGAAGTTTATCTTGGCACAAATTCAGATGGGAGTTCTCTCAGCTCCTACCTCAACAGCTCCAGAGACTTTCACCAGTAATACTCCACCCATCTTGGCTCCTTCTCCAATTCAACCTTTGGCTTTGTTGCTCCTGGATCCAAGACTTCAAGAACCATCTGTATCATATCCAAAGATTGTTGTATCTTCTGCTCCAATACCTTCTCTGAGTGGACTGGCTCAGAGTCTGTTGGACCCAGATGACTCTCAGAGCCGTAGTGCCATTGCCATATCTGAGGTGTTGGAGTCAACTCCAAAGTTGTTGGAACCATCTCTACCCCTTGGAGCCTTGGGTTTGGACAGCTCAGCTCCAACCTCTGCCTTGGGTGGGCTGCCTTTGAGTCAGAAGGAGCTGAAGTGGACCTCCTTCTCTGCAGGGCATTCCACCTTTGTTCTCTGCTTCTAGAGGAAGGATGATTCTCTTCCCTTCTGTTCCATCTTCCTAGTCTCATATGTCTTTGTTCCACAGGGACAGTCAGTACAAAGTCTCCAGACTACCCAGCAGGATATACTCATATCTTCTGATACTTCTCCTGAAAATCCTGCCGAATAAGTCCCTAGGAAGAGAAAGTTTAAGAGGAGGCACTTAGACTCTCCTCAAGAGTCGGTCACAAAAGATACCAATTTTGATGAGGGGAATGGGTCCCCAAGTTCACCACCGTATGATGTCACCTTTGGAGACATCCTGGAGATTCTCAAGAAAATGTGTGGTTGGTCTACCAATAACCCTTCCCAAGAGGAATCGGTATTCCTGGAAGTCTTTGGGTCTGGCCCATCTATCTCCTGGTGACTCCACCCTCTGATCAGCTCATTGATTTGATCTCTAGGTGTGCATGAAAGTAACCCAGCTCTGTTGAGGCACTCCCCAAGAGACGCAACAGGATCCTGGCACCACTGAAAGGAAGAGAATTTTGAAGCAAAGGAGTACCAGTAGATGCCATGGTCGTAGTGGTGGCCACAAGGAAGAAACTTACAGAAAAGAGTTCAGCTGTCTATCCCCCTAACAAGGAGTTCAGGGCATTGGACAGATTTGGGAAGCACGTATGTACTTCAGCAACTTTTGCACTCAGGTCGCTGAATTATTTGGTATACTTCAGCAGACTTCAGAGGGATTTGATTAAAAAACTGTCCAAATCTCTCTCCAGAACCATCAGTTCTGAGGCAGAGACCTCTATTTTCTCACAGCTGGCTACCTTACAGTCCATTTTGAATTTGTCCATGAGGCTCATTTCACATGCAGCTAAAGATACCTCAAGGGTGGCAGGTTCAGGCAGTGCCATTAAGAGACATCCTTGGATGCAACTGTGGGATTTTGTGGAGCCCTTCAAGTCCTCCTTCATCAGTGATCCCTTTGACAGAAGTTCTTTGCTAGGCCCCAAAGTTAAAGACACACTATCCAGGCATGAGTAAGATAGTAAGCCCCTTTCTGCAGTGGGTTTATTTTTTTCTATTCCTCAAAGAACCTTCTCTAGGAATCAACGAGGTTGTCATAAAATGTGGTTCAGGAAATCCCAGGGTCCTTTCCATGCCACATGTAGAGATAGTTCCCCCAAGGACAGAGATGGGAATTCTAATGGGAGACTCCACCCACTCAGCAGAGGAGGCCCACATAATGAAGGATCTAGGGACACTTTTTCAGACAGATCCTATTAGCGGTCCTGAAAAGAGACCTGATTGTTCACTCCTGGAGGCAGTCAGGGGTCATCTATCCCTGCACCAGAGAGTCTGGCTAGACATTACAAAAGATACATGGGTAGAAATGATTATTTCCAGAGGCTATATAATTCCCTTTTCCCTTCCACCCCGTTTAACAGTAAAAAAAAAAAATACTGATGTTCCACCCAGTCAGGCGAAAGCAGCAGTACTAAAAATAAAAAAAAAAGGCTGCTAGGAAAAAAGAGTCATTCAAGAGGTCTTCCAGACCAGAAAGAGTGTGGAACTTACTCAGGACTCTTTTTATTGCCAAAGAAACCAGGGGACTAAAGATCAGTTTTGGATCTCAGCAATTTGAACAAATTAGTTCAGTAGACAAAGTTCCGGATGGTCATAGTTCAGCCTATTTTGCCTTTTCTGTGCAAGGAAAATGAAGAGATGATCCCAAAGACACCCAGCTGAGAACCAGTCATAACCGATTCAGAGCTCTGCACTTTGGCCTCACCACAGCCCCCAGAGTGTTTACCAAATGCATGGCAGTAGTAGCAGCTCACTTGAGACTGCAGGGATTCTGGGTGTTTCTGTTCTTGGACTACTGGCTCATAACTGCTCTGACCAGGCATATTCTGATAAAAGCAAGAGATTATGTACTCCAACTTTGCTCTCATCTAGGAATTACCATCAATCACAACAAATGTCAGCTAGAAACATCTCAGACATTAGAGTTCCCTCCCTTCCCTTACCGAGGGCATGAACTATTTGACTTCAAGTCAAAAAGATAATTCAAAATTCTTCTCTATCAGCTTGATTGATTCTACATGCCTTGGGGTCAGTGTCCGCTGCAATAGTTCTGGTTCTGTTAGCAAGATATCGTATCAGAATTCTTCAATGGAACCTAGCAACTCAGTGGTCTATTCTACACCAACCTATGTCCACTCAGATCAGAATAACTCAGGCATGCAAAAATGACCTCTTGTGGTGGATTTACTCAGATCAGATATTACAAGATATTACTCCTTTTGTCGAGAAGCTCTGAGAGTGTGGCAACTGATGAGCTCATCCAAACGATTTCTGATAGCAGTGCACATCCTGGGGAAATACAACATGATAGCAGATACATTGCGCAGGTCCAGTTTATTACCTCATGAACAGTCTCTCAACATGAAAGTGAAAGTAAAGAAATTCTGCTAATGGGGCAACCTTGCTGTGACCATCCCCCCTCAACAGCAAGTGCAGCAGGTTCTTTGCCCTGATCCCCCCACCAGGAGAATCACCGGAGGATGCTGTCCTCCATGAATGGCTCCCTGGTCTCCTTTATGCTCCTAATACCTACGTTTCTCCAGAAAGCATCTCAAATGAACAGCACAGTCATCCTCATTGCACCTTATTGGCCTAGTCAGGTTTGGTTCCCCTTTCTTTGGTCTCATCTAGTTAGTCCACCTTGGGTTCTTGATCCAATTCCAGACCACCTGTCTCAACCAACAGGCATGATTCTACGGAACATTTCAGGCCTAACGTTGAGAGTGTGGTTTCTCGACTTCCATTAATAGCCAGGCAACCAAGGCTCTCCTGTCCAGTACATTACACTATTTTGTCTTCCCATCAAGCTTCCACTAGAAAAATTTACAGAAGCAAATGGAAAAGATTTACTTTTTGGGCAAAACAGAGACACTGACCTTATTTTCAGCACCAATACCTAAAGTTCTTGAATTTTTGGCTATGATCTTTAATAAAGGGGCTAGCTCCTCAACTGCTCAAGCTCACTTAGCTGAGATTTCTAATTTCCACATAGGGGTAAATAATTCCTCCTTGGCTTCTTCTAAACTTTGTAAGGCCTTTATAAGGGGAACTTTTTTTCTTAGACTCCCTTTTAAAGATCCAGCTCCACCATGGGATTTGAACTTGATACTACAAGCTTTCACTCAGTCTCCAGTTGAACCATCAGCAAAGTGTGAACTAAAAGTTTTAACCTGGAAAACTATCTTTTAGTAGCTATAACCTCTGCTTGAAGAGTCTCTGAACTTCAAGCCCTATCTTCTAAGCCTTCTTATTTAATTTTCCATAAAGAAAGAGTAGCATTATGAACCAAACCATCCTTCCTTCCTAAGGTGGTGTCAGAATCTAACATCAATCAATCAATTAATTAATCTTCCAGTTTTCTTTCCAAATTTCCCAAACAAAGGAAAATATATGTTATACATTTGTTGGATGTTCACAGTTATGTTTCTATTTACATAGAACAAAAAGCTTGAGAAAAACAGATCAATTCATAGGATCATAGGATCATAGGAGGTCACTAGGCTAATGGCTCTGAGGTACTAACAAGCCTAGCCAAGAGTTTATCCCCAAAAAGGAAACCTCAGTCAGCAGCTGTCACCCCTGTCGATGAAGAACAAAGGTGGAACCCCTGGGACAAATTTGTGGTTTCCCATCCACTCATCAAGGTTATACTTGAAGAGGGTCAGCGCGGTACTCTGTTTGACATGTATGGGAAGTCTATTCCAGAGACAGGGCAGCCTCTGGGAGACAGACCTGTCTCTCCAGCAGGTTTTGTTGATGTTGCATATTAGATTTAGGCCTATCGAGTGGGTAATGCGCTAGGAGTTAGACTTATGGATATGGAGCATCTCTAGTAGGGCAGGGTTCAATATTGCCTTGTAGGCTAGACATAGATCACCTCTAAGCAATCTGTATAACACTGAGTAAAGTGATAGTGATTTGAGCCCGTCCACATTGGACAGGTGTTGGAGGCCATGAATTCTCTTTATGAGGTATTTCTGTGGCCTTTCCAGTTGGTGCAGCTGTTTGGAGAGGTACATACCAAATGAGTCTTTATACTCAATTATAGGTCTAATGAGGGAAAAGTACAGAAGGGTAATTACCTCCTTTTTTCTGGATGCAATCCCTTTACTTTTGAGATGAACCAAGTAAAAGGCTTTTCTGACCACTGCCGCCACATGATGGTCAAATGTGCATTGTTGTCAACCTGAGTACTCAGGTCTCTCACCACGGGTTGTGTGCTTAGGGGGTTGCCGTTGATATGGTAATCAGTAGGGGCCGTGATTTTTTAAAATGGTATGATAATACATTTTTTGCATTTAATTTAAAGCCATGACTTTGGCACCAGTTATTTGTAGCTGTGGGACCCTCTTGCAATATGTTAATGCCATTTGGGAAGTGAATGGCAGCACCCAACTTACAGTCATCTACAAACTCAGTCAGCCACAGGCCCTTTGTCTATGCCTGGTCTGAGAAGTAGATTCCAAACAGTAAGGGTCCCAGGACAGATCCCTGGACATATCCCTGGGGAACACCACTGGTGACAGGTCTGCTGTCAGAGGTAGTGGTGCCTATTTTGACCTTGTGGGCCCTATCTGTGAGCCAGTTGGCCACCCATCTGATGAGATAGGAATTAACACCAAGTTATGTTAACTTTTTGATGATGCCTGAATGGGGGATTGTATCAAAGGCCTTGGCCAGGTCAAGGTAAGCTGTATGTACTGACTTTCCCTCATCCAGGGCCTTGGTGACAGTCTCAAAGAAGTCAACTAAGTTCAATAGGGAAGATCTGCTCCTGACAAATCCGAATCGGGTGGGGTTGAGTGTTTGGAGATTGTCTATGTCCTTGTTTATGAGATCCATAATAATACGCTCCATGGCTTTACAGATCAGACTTGTCAAGCTAATGGGGCAATAGTTTCTCAGGTCAGTAGTGGCACCACCTTTGTGCAAGGGGATGACAATGGCGGTTCTCCACTCTGCTGGAATGAAGCCTTTAATTGGGCTGTGGTTGAATAGGGTACTCAACAGCGAAGCTAGTTTTTGCTGGAGATGGTGCAGAATACAGCCTAGGATGTTATCAGTTCCCATGGAAGCAGTGTTCTTTGCCTTGGAAAGGGCCTTTAACACTTGATCTATGGAGATGTGTGGTGTGGGACAAGTATTGGGGATGTCGACTGGGCCTTTGGGGGGAATAAAGGGGTGAAGTTTGCACTGAACTTATCAGCTAGCTAGTTGGCAGGATCAGTGTAAGTGGTATCATTAAGTACTAATTTGGAACAAACTTGGGCTTTGTCATGGAGGTTCCTAATGTAACTGAAGAAGGACTTGTGATTTCCCTATGTTTCAGAGGCTAGTTTCAATTCATAATTGGCTTCAGAGTTTTTCACTAGTGATCTAATTTGCTTGTTGAGGTAGAGGAGAGAGAGATTTTCCGATTTGGAATTTGTTCCTTTTTACCTTTGGTCAACAGTTTCTTCCTTTTGTTGTAAAGACTGTTGATAGGGGATGTCCATCAGACAGGTTTGTGTTTCCTTGAGGAGCAGGTTTTAGTTCTGTTGGGTATGGCTAAGTCCATACAGTTGTACAGGTGCTTTGCAGTTGTACATGTGCTTAAAAATATATTCCTACCCAAATATTGAACCTAGGACCCTCTGAATTACATTTATTTGTTTCTTTTGCAGAAGTAAAATTGGGCAAACCAATTGCCAAACTAACTCTGGCCAAATGCTTAGCAGATTGCATTTCCTTTGTCTACATCAAATTAGGCTTGTCCTTGTTGAAACCTTTAAGACCCTATTCATCCAGGTCCATGGTGACTTCATTAGTATTTTTGTCCAAGTCTTTCATGGCCGATATTTGTGCAGCCGCAAATTGGGCTAATCCTCATGCCTTTACTACTCATTACAAATTAAATCTGGTCTTGAGGGGAAGAGTAGCCTTTGGCTCAACAGTGCTCAGGAATATCCTTCCTTAAAATCCACCCGGGATTCAGGTAACTGGGCACTCTGTTCCACTTGTTGTAGAACAAATGAAAATCGACAACATCAGACAAAGAAGTTATGCACTCATCATAATGTTCCATCTGTGTTGTCCATTTTCATTCTTCCTCAACTCCCCTCCCTCCAACCCCCTACGTTTTGATTTAGTGACTTCTGAAAGAACAAGAAGATACTAAGGAACCAATGCTCCTTACTTTGAGCTCCAGGTTTCTATGAAGCTGAAGGACCATCAAACAAGATCTGAGGTATAGTAGGGAACTAGAGCATTATGGGTAAGGGAGGAGCTTGAGAGTTTCCAGTACCCACATGTACAAAATCAGCCGAGTCAGATCTGAAGGTCAGATCCAAACCCAGCTGTTGAGAAAGAATGAAAATGGACAACACAGATGGAACATTATGGTGAGTACATAACTGTTGTTAAGGGTTTGTGGCTGAGAAAGTTTTTAGATGACTGCAAACTTGGTGCCATCATAAACTCCCCTGAGGACATCATGATCCCGCAAGAGGGCCTGCATCAAAACAATGAACTAAAATTAAATGCTAAGAAATGAATAATCATATTCTTTGGCAAGCATGACTTCCCTTGTAATTATCACATTGACAACCCCCCCCAAAAAAAAAAAATGATATTGGGATATATGTTGACAATGAACTGTCATTTTCACATAATGTATCCACTATTATGAGTAAGTTCTTTTTCATTGCGCAGCTTATATCTATAATCATTCCACTGCACTTGACACTCATTATGCCGCTCACTGACTTAATGCCCCTTTTGGCTTGTAACTGTCCAAACACTTGTCCTGCTAAGAAAACCCTTGTTCTATCCATCTCTGGGATATTGGTAAACAAAAGACAATATCAAACATCTACAATGGGAATGTAACTTCATAAGACCATCAAAGATCAAAAGCCTAGTAAGTACCTATGAACCTTTGAAATGTAAAGGATTCTACTCTATCAACTGCCAGGCAGTCTGTAATGCACAGGGTATAATATGCAATGTGTCAGTGCATCATCCAGGTAGTGTATACAGTGCCCACACCTGGCACTAATCTGAGATATCAGTGATTCGTTAAGGGTGATATCAAAGCAGATATCCTTAATCTGTGTGCATTGATGGGTAACTTTGTCATAATAGAGATTTCAGTCCATCTCTGCATTACTATTTCAGTGTGACATAACATTTCCCACTCCCTTTTAACTTTTTGCCTACTGATTCTTTTAAGAAGCAATGCACTTTATATAGCTTAGATATTGGCAATCTCTCCAATGATTCTGCTCCCTGATTTCTGTACCACTTATGTTAGTATTACTCTCTCCAATGCTTTCCCCTCCCTGATTTTTATACCACTTAGATATAAGTACTCACTTCAGTGATCCCCCTCCTCTGATTTCTTTAATGCTTAACTATTAGTGTTACTTTCTCATGCTTACTCCTGTTGCTGATTTCTATAAAACTTAGATGTTAGCACTCTCTCCAATACTTTATTCTCCATGATTTCTATACCACTGAGATATGATTACCTTATCCAGTGTTTCTCCCTCCTTGATTTCTATACCTCATAGATATTAATACTTTGTCCAATGCTTTCTCCTCTTTGATTTATATACTACTTTGTACTCACTTCAATGCTTTCCCCACTCTTTCTATACCACTTAGATATTAGTTCTCTGTGCAATGCTTTCTCCTCACTGATTTCTATACCTCTTCGATATAGTACTCTCTCCAATGCTTTCTCCTCTCTGATTTATATACTGCTTAGTACTCACTTCAATGCTTTCTCCTCTCTGATTTATATACTACTTAGTACCCACTTCATGCTTTCTCCTCACTGATTCCTATTCCATTTAACTATTAATTCTCTCTCCAATGATTTATCCTCTCTGATTTATATACTGCTTAGCATTATCTCCATTGCTTTCTCCTCCCTGATTTATATACTACTTAGTACTCACTTCAGTGCTTTCTTTTCTCTGATTTCTGTACTACTTAGACATTGGCACTCTATGCAATGTTTCCGCCTGTCTGATTTCTACACCTCCTAGATATTTGTACCCTCTCCAATGCTTTCTCCTGTCTGATTTATGCACTAATTAGTACTCACTTCAATGCTTTCTTCTCTCTGATTTCTATACCACTTAGATATTAGTACTCTCTCCAGTACTTTCTCCCTGTCTGGTTTCTGTACCACCTAGATATTACTGCTCCCTACAGTGCTTCCCCTTCCATGATTTCTATAATCCAGCCAATCAATGCTAACCCAGGTTTAAAGTTGTACACCAGTTATATCCTTTAACTTTCCTTACTAGGACTGAATAACTCACTCCCATTTCCTGAGATAGTTGGAATCTACCCCCAGCTTCTTGTCAGGATAGTACATCATGCCTTTCCAGTCTTTTGGTCCCAGCATGATAACACAACTCGTGATTGTTTCCATCCTCGTTAGACAGGGCATCTCTATTTAGCTGGAGCGCTTGTTTGACTTGCTTGCTGTACTATGCCTGAATATTGCTGATCTCTGTCTGCATTTTATTTTGAATTGAAGTTTTTCATTTAAAGTTTGGTTACTTCTATTATCTTTTTTCTTGCATTACATTTGTTTTGTTTTAAGTTTTCTGTTCTGTTAGAGTTTTAAGAGGTTTTTGGCTAGGGTCATTTAGAAAGGTTAGCAAAAAAATCCTTTGCAAACACTGAATAACATCAGCTAATTAGTGGGAGGAGCTGAGAAATAGCATTTTTCATTTAGCTAGAAATATTTGTCGGCATCTCTATTTTGCTGGAGTGCTTGTTTGACTTGCTTGCTGTACGTTGCCTGAATATTGCTGATCTCTGTGTGCATTTTATTTTTCCCACCCACCTGTCCAACTGTTGTTGTAGTCTTAAACTTGGTGGCTTTTGAGTTGCCCGCTCCTACTATAAATCTGATTTTGGACACTCATCCCAGTCCCATCTCATCAACTCATTCTACTGAGTATGGAGAGATCACTTGGGAAGGCCTACCCCCTTAGTTTCTTAACCTTAAATTAGCTTCTATTTCCTTCATTCCCAATTAACTTAAAAAAATTGCACTTTATTCAGCTGCATTTACTGTATTTGTGTTTCTTCCTACTTTATTACTTTATATTGCTTTTACTGATTGTTCTTAAAAGTGTTCAGTTGCATTTATTACTGCCTATTAGCTTGATTAAGTTGTAACTGCTATTCTAAGTCTCTTAGTTTTGGTTTAAGCACTTGGGCTTCAGGCCAGTTATTTTACATTAAGAAGGATTGTGGTCTACACACTTTTGGGAGGAGAGGGTAGCCTTTGCCCTTCTGAGCTGGGAATTGCTGGTTGAAGGCTTATTGTGTCTGTTATTCTGAAAGTGTCGTAGTTATGGTTTAAGCACTTGGGCTCTAAACCAGTTATTTTACATTAGGAAGGTTTGTGGTCTAGACTCTTGTGGCAGGAGAGTGTAGCCTACACCCTTCTAAGCTGGGAATTGCTGGAGAAGGCTTATTGTGCCTGTTATTCTAAGTGTCTTTGTTCTGGTTTAAGTCCTTGGGTTCCAAATCAGTTATTTTATATTAGGAAGATTTGTGGTCTAAACTCCTGTGGCAGGAGAGTGTAGCTTACACCCTTCTAAGCTAGAAATTATTGGAGAAGGCTTATTGTGCCTGTTATTTTAATTGTCTTTGTTCTGGTTTAAGCACTTGGGCTCCAGACATGTTATTTCACACTAGGAAGGTTTGTGGTCTACACTCTTGTGGGAATATTTTATTGAATTGCTGCTTTATTTAAACTGTTTTTTTTTTTGCTGTTATGACTGCAATTTTTTCTGCATTTTGAATTTCTAGTATTTCTGCATTTTATAGCACTGGCTAGATTCAGGCCTGCTGAATCTAGACTTTTGTTATCATTTGAGCACGAAAACTAGCCCTCTCTTGTGGCAGAAGTGTGCAACCATAGACCCATCTGAGTTGAGGATTGCTGGAATAAGGCTCACTCTTGGGCTTTCCCTTGGCTACTTTGTTTAAAATCATTTAACTTCATTTGTGTTTAAGCATTGTGTTTGCACAGGTTTGCACTCAACTTACCGGAGCTGCTCAGAGATTGCACTGCTGCCCTGCGAACAGCTCAGTTGTGCATTGTGAAGCACTGATGCAGTTTTCCACCCATAGCCCTCTATAGAATAGCCACTTTTGTGAGTCTTACAGCAAAACCTGTTTCATCTAGCCCACTCCCCACTAGTTACTACAGTATATACCTGTCATAATTGACAGTTTCTCACCATTTCTCCAGCCAATCTGATTGACATGGGCATCCTGAGGTAATGTAGTAATTGCCTCAATTGTACTGGCAGCCAGTTACTCCTAAAACAAGCAAATATAATGTGAGAGATGTATCTATACTATGAATTTGGAATCAATTCTCTCACATAACAATAAACAGATATCAAACAGGTTGTCAGCACACACTTCACCTCTTGCACATAACAAGCTCACAACACATAGACCCACATATGTGATGGTACTCACTAGAAGCCTGCCTAAAAATCAGAGACCTCCCAAGCACAAATCTACTGCACACATTGCAGACCCTACATAATCCACTACACATAACAATACACACAGCAGTGTCTCAGCCAATAAGGCCCTAAGGCAAAACATCTCAAACCAAATGTCTTGGTCATAGGTGACTTCATAGTGAGACGCACAGATATTCCCTTCACCAGGCTGGACAAGGAGAAGGTCATGGTCAGCTGTCTGTTAGGTGCCAGGATCCATCAAATCATGCATGCACTCAAGTCTCTCAACAACAAATACCGTTATGACTCTGTCATAGTCCATGTTGGAGTGAATGAGCTGAGACATACCTCACTAGACTATAAGAACAGAGACATGACTGAGCTCTCAGATTATGTGTCCCAGGCAGGTATGTCTCTACCCCTAAGCAGCATTCTACCTTCACCCAGGATGATGCCTCAGTATAAACAAAAAATGACTGACTTCAACAACTGGCTTAGCTTCTGGTGTCAATCCAGGGAGAAACAGTATCTGTCAGCCTGGGGAGATATGGTCGACAGACCATGCTGCTTTGCCAGAGATGGTCTTCACTTGTCACCTCTTGGCTTTCAGTTACTAGCAAAAGTAATTGCCTCCCCCATAGTGCCTTTTTTAGACAATGTCATAACAATAAAATTCCTGATGTAAAAAATCCACTAGAGAAAAACTCAAGGTTATGCTGCTTAATGCCACGAGTCTAAATAAGAAATAGCACTCACTAGAAGCCCTGATTACCTTCGAAGATGCAGATGTCTGTGCAGTCACAAAGACATAGCTCAAGACTGCAGACAGCACCCCAGCCATGCAAGGCTGCAATGGCTTCCACATGTTCAGACCTCAAAATGAACATGAAAGAACCAAAGATGGAGGTGTATCCATCTTCATTAAAGACAAATACGCCTCGACTGGTCAGACAGTATGACTCCCTAGAGCTACTCTAAGTCCAACTAACTATATGTAAAACCCCCTTACATATTATTTTTAGCTATAGGTCCCCCACCATGAACCACAAGAACCACTCTGCCTACCTGGCCCTACTTGAATCCAGGTAGGCAGTGATTTCAACTATCCTTCCATTGATTGGGAGTTATATATGAGCACAAACATGCTTGCCTTAAGGCTCCCGGACTTTGTTAATACAAATGCTTTGGAACAGATAGTCTGCACTCCCACAAGGGGCTTGAATGTCATAGACTTAGTATTCACCACCATAGGGGCTCTCTGCACTACCCCCTGTGTGATGCCCTCCCTGGTAAGGACTGATCATAAATCATTCTCGCTCGAAGTAACAATCATATCTGACCCCCTCTCAAGAGCAAAACGGCTGAAAAACTTCTCCAAAGCAAACTATAGCTTCCTAAGCGATGGCATAAATAGTTTCAAACCCCCTGCTACCACTGTCAACAATGGCTCCAATACAGAGATGTTAATAAATGCCCTGTATGAACACCTATACAAATGTATAGGCTTAGCTGTACCTGGGTGGATCAAAACAAGGTCCTCACAAAAAACAACCCAGCCTAGTGGACATCAAGCGTAAATAGGGTATACAACAATAGGAAGAAACTAATGTCTAAGAACAAGAGAGAACTGACTCAACAGAGAAAGGACACCTTCCACAGCTTGAACAAGCAAATTAGATTTCTTGTAAAAGCCTCTAAAGCCAATTATGAAGCTAAACTAGCATCCCTAGCTAAGGATAATCACAAGGCATTCTTTATCTATGTCAGAAATCTAAAAAAGGAAGGCCCAGCTTTGTGCTGAACTAGTAGTGGACGGCACCACTCATACTGACCCTGAGGACATCACCAAACTGCTAGCAGACAGATTTGGCACAAAATTCAGCCCCCTGTCCCCACCAGACATATCCCAAAGCATACCTGCCACCAGTCCTCTACCTAGTGTCTCTAACGAGCAGGTCATAACCACACTCTCCATGGCCAAAAACACAGCCTCTGTGAGACCAGATAACATCCCAGGCTGCCTACTAAATGGTCTAAAACAGGACCTAGTGGAACCACTTGGCAATCTCTTCAACCACAGTCTAAGTACTGGCTTTGTACCAGTAGAGTGGAAAACAGCAACAGTAATTCCCATGTACAAAGGGGGTCCATCAACTGACCCTGGGAGCTATAGACCCATAAACCAAACCAGCCTTATCTGCAAGGCCATGGACAGAATCATCATGGACCTTATCAACAAAGACATAGGTGACCTTCAAATTCTCGACTTGACCCAATTTTGCTTCATTAAAGGTAGAGCCTGCTTATTAAACCTGGTGGACTTTATCGAGAATGTCACCAAAGCCCTGGATGAAGGCAAAACAGTACCTACAGCCTATCTTGATTTAACCAAAGTTTTTGACACAATCCCAGACTCAGGCATCATTGAGAAACTCACCCAGCTGGGAATTAACCCATGTGTCACTAGACAGGTAACCAACTGGCTCACCGACAGAATGCACACAATCAAAGCTGGGGATTCCACCTCTACCAGCAGACCCATTATGAGTGGTGCACCACAAGGATCTGTGCTGTGCCCCCTACTGTTTGTAATCTATTTCTCAGCTGTCCAGGTAAAAATAGATGGCCTGTGGCTTACCAAGTTCACCCATGATGGCAAACTGGGGTGCAATCATTGAGTCTCTCAACGATGCTGACATACTACAAAAAGGGCTTACACAGACAATTGATTGGTGCCAAAGCCACAGACTTAAACTAAATGCAAAAAAAGTGTTATCATCCCTTTCAGCAAAGGGGAAGTCCCTGCAAATTACAATATTAACAATACCTCCCTTAGCTCAAGCCCTGTGGTGAGAGTTTTGGGAACACAGGTTGCTAATGACCTTAACTTCGATCACCATGTATCCACAGTAGTAAGGAATGCCTTCTATGTTGCACATTTCATAAGTGAGGGCATCGTATCTAGAACTAAGGATGTTATAACTCCCCTGTACTCATCTTTTGTCAGACCACTAACAGAGTATAATGCTCCCTTCTGTATGTACCTCACCAGACACCTGCAGCAGCTGGAGAGATTTCAGGGGTTTCTCATCAAGAAAATTCAGGGCCTTCAATGCATGACCTACATGGGGAGACTGAAGGCCCTGTCACTGTACTCTGTATCTTATAGGCTGCTGAGAGGTGATTTGTGCCTGTCCTACAGAGCAGTCTCAGACTCTGCCATCATGGAAATGCTGCAAATCCGCAAGTCAAATGGGGCAAGATTCACTCACTTTAGGGATCTTATCCTAGCCTGCGACATTAACAGAACATGCTGGAGAGACAGACATGTCTCCCAGAGATTGCCAGTCCTCTGAAACAAACTTCCAATTCATGTAAAACAGAGTTCCCCAATTACCCTATGTAAGCATAGCTTAGACAATTGGATAGGAGACCATAAATTTACCCCAGGGGTATCACCTATGTCCCTCTTGGGTAAGGGGAGTTGGTGCTGATCATGGACTCACACTGCAAATATAAACCATACAACTTGGTCAATAAGGGAACAAGGGTATAATATGGCTATGCTTATAAAGACCCTAGGGCCAATAGTCTACTAACCTCCTATGACCCTATATACTATATGGACTTGGTGATGTTGCTGTTTTCTTCCAATTACCAGCAGTTTATAAAGCCATGGTTTCAACAACACAGTGGCAAAAAGGCTTTGAAGACCTTGCCTAAGAACTTCTAATATCTGCAATTTTCCTGGTCAACAAATGCACCCATAAATACCCATATCCAATCAGTTTGCATTGACAATAATTTGCTCTCAGAAAACATGATTTCTTTCACTTTATAGGGTGACATTTGCCACCTGATGAAAAAAGAAAAAAGAAAAAAAACATCAATTACACTGAAATATATGGTACCTCTCAGACCTCTCTAGCTTTGGTCAATAAAATATTTTTCCATTAAATTAGTGGGTTATACTCACCCCACAATAATTCCTTCATCTAGTGTTTCAGATTAGTTAACAGAATATTTGAAGTGGGAAAACAAATGTAGGCTACCTGTTGTGGTGTAAATCCCCTTATAGGCTCTCTAATTCTGGTGGTGTGGCTGGTTCTTCCAAAGACAAACGAGTAAAGGAAAAGGGAAAGCCTTTTTATTTGACGTAATCCACTGCTGTACTCCCATTTGTATTTTGCAGGCAGGCAGCTAACCACAGAAGGATGTGCACATTATCAAAATTATTTAATAAAAACAGGAAGCAAGTAACATTCTATCTTATGAAGTCTGATAGATGAAAGCACTCTAGTTTGAATAAAGCGGACAACATAAAACTCAAAGAAGGATTGCTTTGTGTTTTTATTACTTGATTTTGAGAACTTGTACATTCGACTCTGGTGTGCTGTCTTCCTGCAAAATACCTACAGGAATACAACAGTGGATAATTTTGAACAAAAAGGCTTTTTCTTTTCTTAATATTTGAAGAGGGTGCCAAAATGTTTGAGCTACATAATGAAAATAAGTTGTAGAGCCAGTATAAAATCTATTAATTTGGGAATACCTGATCGACTGGCTCAGTGATATTAGAATATCATCTGCAAATAATTCAGTCTTTAACTGTGAGGCCCCCCTAAACATAAGATTGAGTATTTATATCTCTAACCATCACTGCAAGGGCCTCTAGGTAAAGTGGAAGTAGTGGGGAAGAAAGGGGACAGTCTTGGTGCATTCCCGATGTCCTAGGGTAAATACTCTGCAACAGTTGTTTGAACTGCCATAAAAAAAATCCTCAAGGACACTTCAGACTGATACCCCCATTTAATCCTATCAAAGGCCTACTCAGCATTCAAACTTTGAACCATTGGTGGACTTTCAGAATCTTGTGTATCTTTTATAACCATCAGCATTCTTAGAATGTTGTCAAGGGTTCCAGCTTCATAGGTTTAGAGAGATAAATGCCCAAATATGACCAAGGCAACCCAAGTTTGATTAGTAGTTTGGGCACCTCTTGAAGCTGAAAGAGAGTGGAAAGGAGAACTGAGGCAATGCCTGCTCACCATTATAGGAGGGGATGGGATAACATATATGTGGAGGTAGGCTGCTTCTATAACTCTGATGGAGATTGGATCTGATGTTGAAGTCAGGACTAGATGAGTAGAAAAGGATTTGCTGCTATAGGGCTTGGAGAGGAGCGTACTTTGGACCATTCTTCATGGTCTATCTAGTCTAAAGAATGAGTGTTGGAAGCACCTTAATAAGTTCGGGCGAACAATGCACTCCTTATTTCCGCAAGCTACAGTAACAAGCAGTAACAGGTTTTCTCTGCTGGCTGGGATTCCAGGAGCAGAATCAAAGAATCAACCTGCCATGATTTTATCACACCTGATACCTCTCCACCTGAGCTGGATTAGCTAGAAAAATCCAAGAACAGGTTTTTCAGCACTCCAAGCTGTTGTGGCAGTAAGAAATGGTTACTTACCAACCTGATGAATAACTCTGTGGACTAACTGACCTGTTTACATCATCTATTATGTAGCTGCATGTTTGGCTGGGGTAAGGTGGACTGGGGGTTTTACCTTTGTGATGAGTGTTATAACTATTTCCTGTATTTACTGATTTCCACCTTATGCACAGAATTTATCTGCAATGTTTTCTGGTACAACGAGGGTAGCAGAGTGGCGCAGTGGATAGCATTGTCATCTTACAGCAAGAGGTTCCCCGGTTCACTTCTGGGCTGGGGTGCCTTCTGTGTAGTCTGCATGTCCTCCCTGTGTTTGTGTGGGTTTCCTCTGGAATCTCTGGTTTCCTCCCACATTCCAAAGGCATGCAATAGGTGAATTGGACACTCATAGGTGTGAGTGAGCATGTATTTGGGGTGTGGAAGAACTGCCAAGGCAGGGCTAGTCATCCAGCGGTGTAAACCTTGACTCTAGATGATTGTAACTTACTGTTGAAGTGACAGCCTGAAGCCATGTGCAACAAATGGGAAAAAGAGGTTGTAGATAGATGGCTGTGTTCTGGTACAATCTGGTGTCAGGTGTGTGTTATGTGTCAAGTGTTTTTTTTCCTCACAAGTGACTGCTGAGCAGGATTGTTAAGCAGTTGCTAGCAATAATCATCTGCAGTCTACTATGCAAGAATCATGAGGACAATACTGTGTACTTCAGCAATGCCATGACTTCACTTCTAATTAGACAGCTGATTACTGTGCAACATAAGGGTGATATTGTGGAACTTTCCTCACTTTATGCATGAGTGAACATACTGGAAGTCAGCTGTGTAATGCAGATTTACAAAAATAAGGTAATGCTGGGTAGGGTTTGAATATTTCCTTGTTCATACCTGTCTTTTTGGGTCTATATTAGCTGAGCGAAAGTCCGTTTACTTGAATACGTAAATATTGACACATATTGCGTGAAACGGACTTATAGTGAACGTCCAAAACTGCGATTTCGAAAATGTCAAATTACCATGGTTGGCCCGTCTGTGGAATAGCTGTATAAGGTAAGTGTTGGATAGTTACAGACTTTAGGGTTAGGGTGCGGGTTAAGGTAAGTGCATAGATAGGTTATGTATGTTAGATTTAGTGTAGGGTTAGAAGTAGGGTTTTGTTAAATGTATGTATGTGGATTATTTATTTTGTTTGTGTATATTTTGGTAGGGGAAGTGTGCGGTAGTTACAGAGCTTAGGGTTAGGGAGGGGTTAAGGATAGTGCATAGATAGTTGTGTATGTGGGGTTTTGTGTAGGGTTCGAAGTAGGATTTTGTTAAATGTATGTATGTGGATTATTTATTTTGTTTGGATATATCTATGTAGGGGAAGTGTGCGGTAGTTACGGACCTTAGGGTTAGGGATGGGTTAAGAATAGTGCATAGATAGTTGTGTAAGTGGGGCTTAGTGTAGGGTTAGAAGTAGGGTGTTTGTGCTTTACTTTAGGGTTAGAAGTAGGGTTTGGTTAGTGTATGTATGTGCTTTATTTATTTTGTTTGGGTAGGTAGTATGTAGCGGGTGGTGGGGATGGCCGAGTATGACAGTTCGACATTTAAAATTTTGCAGTTTATTGCATTTGGGATATTAGCGGTTCACGCAATAGGTGTGAGGGTTTTAGTATTCGCTTAATAGTATTTTTGCTCTTGTAATATAGACCCATCTTTTTCTGCTACATCATGTGGTTCAATACTGAGGTTATGTATGGGAATACTGTTATTAGGTAAGGTATGTGAGTCATAGAGGGATGGTGTTTTGCTAGCCTAGTCTGCTTCTACACACCCAGCAGTTTTTTTTTCTTTATTTTAGCTAGGTTAATCAAATCTGTTGTTGGGAGGGGTCTTTTGGGGTCCTTTTGGGAGATTCCCTGATAAGTGATAGTTTGTAGCTCTAAGCCAGGAGGGACTGTTTGCCCTCTCAAAATAGGATACTTGCTTTTGGTAAAATGCTTAGTTAAGACAACACGTGCCACAATAACAGGACATTAGCTCGATTTTTTTTGCCTATTTTTTTTTTTTTTTTTTTTTTTGTGGAAAATGGACAAATAAGTAAGATTGTTGATGGCTAGTGGTGGCATTTCTTTCATTTTAGAACATCTGAGCAGGTATGCTGGTCTCCATATGTCACATATTTTTCACCATGAGGTTAAATGAACTTTGAGCAATATACTGGGTTTATCAACTGCTTTGAAGCAGAAAGACTGTGTATATATGTAGGAGAAACTCCGGGCTGATGTTATCTTTATTCAGGATACTAAGTTTAAGAAGAATTATTGCAAATTATTCCACAAGAAATGGAGATGCTGGGGTATCTTTAAGTGTCTAACTATACAAACTACAAGAGATATGAGGAGAAAGCTGAACCCAGCATGAAAATAGCAGACTGCTTTCACTTCTCTGTTGTTTGAGAAAAATGAAATTTCCTAAACTTAGAATAATAATCAATAGTAATAAACAGCCCAAAGCTTCAGATGTTAATTCCTCTTCTATAAAAGTACTGAATAAATAAAGCAGACTTAGTTAGCAGAATAACTCAGCTTTAAATAGACGAGCACTTTCGTTCATCATCTGGACAGCATCAGAGAGGTTTTGGTGATCTTTGTCATTTGGTTTGTATTAAGTGTGTCACTACCACACAGAAAGGGGTATCTATATACATATGCATAAACTACTTAACTGGTCATGCATGAAATACTTAACTGGTCTTTGGATACTTCTTTCAGAGGCACATAGGAGAGGTGAACTTTTCAGAGGTGAGAATAGCTGGAGGCATTATTATTCAAGGTTTCTCTTATGGTGCTGATGAGGACACCCCTCAAATCCTAAGCCAGTTTGCAACTGCTCTGTTAATCTTTGGAGGGCTGAGGGCTACAATGCTCATGGGGGGGGGGGGGTAATTTGATTTAGGACTCCAGTCTAGACAGGCTGTCCTTAAATTGGAACAGAATATCTAAAATGACATGATGCTTCCAAAAATTGTGATACCATCATGTCATCCACTTCCAAGATGCATCCTGTCATTGAGCCTATATTGATTGTAGCAATACTTAGTTCATATTTGACAGGTTAATTGGTTTTACTTCCAACTTTCAATTGACAGAGCTATCCAAGGTAGCCTGATCTGGGCAACTGGACACAGCCAGCCAGTAGCTTATTGTCCCAGAGCAGTTGAGTGGGCACACACTGGCCTGTAGGAGTACATAGACCCCTACCATCATTAGCAGTCCCTGGCATAGTTCATAGTAGGTGGGGTATTCAACCTATTTATCTAGCAAATACCCATGCCAATTTTTGGCAACATTACTCAATGTGACCAGATCACTTAGAGACAGTTTTTACACCACTGAGTAGCTATCCCTGATACAGCATGCAATCTGTGTTCCATGTTCTCATGTCTAGAGGATACTTCATACCACAGTTGATGCTCAAAGCCAATGGCCTATTTAACACTTCCCCCAGTAGGCGTTATCTAGAATCTATGCTGCTGCCCACACCTCCATTCTTGGCTGAGTTTGTGGTGGAAACACCCAGCATGTTTTGGGAGGTAGGAGGAACCCTACTGAGACACAGGGAGAGCAAACTCAACAAAGGTACTGACTGGAGGTCAGGATCAGACTTAATGCACCTTGTTCAAGGAAGACAAACACCTTAACTATTATGCCAACTATGTCTTCCTATGTAAAATACATAGATATTAACCTCAGTTTTGATTTGTTATGGTTAGTAGAACTGATGTTCCAAGTGTAGCTGGACAGAGCTCTGTCTGCCATTTCTGACTAAGGTGTCAACAGTCAACATCTACCTTTAAGTATCTAGCTCAGTCTATCCAAGCAAGCTGCAGAAGTTAATTACTTCATTTTTGTGGGGTTGTCATCCTATGTGGTGCCTAGGTTTAAGTTATGTGTGTTGACTAAGCAGGTTGGGTTAGGGCTGCCAGACCATCTTTCTTTTTTTTCCTACACAAAAACAGTAGCTCTAGCAGCATTTTGGCAGGCTCTTGCTTTATCTAGACCCTTTTAGGTTTTACCTGAATTTGAGATCTTACATTGCATGCAGAAAATAGGCATTTTCAAAGACAGTACCAAAATATGGGACCCTGAGAGGGGTTGGAGGAAAAATCTTTGGGGAGAGCTGAAGGCTCTTGGCCTTGGTGGGAGTGAACAATGTTTATGGCACAGTTTAGGACTTGCCACCCTGCCTCATTGACTCTGGAAGAATCTACTAGAAATTTTGGATTGCACAGGGCTTAGTCTATTGGAAAGATCTGCTAACAGGTCTTTGGAGAATTTTGTATTACTTCCCCGGTAATGTATGGCCAAGGGGTCAAGAAAGGATCTTCAAATTTGGCAATACTTTCTTTAGAGACCCCTGGTTCTTAGCAGAGTTAAGCAAGGTATCAGCATGCAGGACACCCCACTGGGAGGGATCAGTGGGTGTTGAATATCTACAGATACAGAAAACACCCAAAAGGTGCTTTAGTGTACTATTATAGTCAGCTGACCAGGAAATTTCAACTGGCCTTTTGCCTTTGGCTCAGTTAAACAAAAGTGGGACACTATTCTAGACATGCAAATTTCTGAAGTTCAATAGGGCAATATAGTTTTATCATGAAAGCACTTTCTTGCAGCTCCAGTTATTGCTTTTACCAATTTAAGCTGATAAACCCTTTGCATAGCAACCCTCTATTTTTACAACAAAAGAGTGTTGAGAAAGATAGTTTTGGCTGGAACTGTAGGGCAAGGGTGGATGATTACTTGCTTATGATCTAGACACTGCTCACCATTAAAGATATATGGAGTAAGGTGGTGGAGGTAGCAACATGAGCTCTGGCCAAGAACCCCCCCCCCCCCTCTGTCTAACACTGACTTGAGGACCAGGCACATCCTTTGTCCAATACTAAAAGGACTTGGTTGAGAGGGCTTTGCTCATTTTTATGGCAATCATCTTTAGGTCATGGATGACAGGTCTCATGAATATTAATATTTTATTGTATGTTTATAAGCACAAATTATGGGGCTATTTTAAGGACTCTGAATTTCTGTTCACTTTTAAGAGTTATTGGCATATTTTCCTAGTCTTTTATATCAATAATATTTAAATGTTATATAGTATATGTTATAGTCTTGTTGTATGTATGGTTATCTGAAAATATTCATCATATTGATCACTGCTGTAGTAGCCTTAGCCATATGGGTTATATCCTGCCAACGATATAACAGCCAGCCAGCTTCCAAAGCTTCAAGGCACCTCATAGATGCCCAAATTGTCAGGCAGCTTGAGCTGAGGTGACTAAAACACAAGTTTGGGTGTGAAGACCTTCAAAGCTTTACTGCCACCATGGAGTACGCTCCTCAGAGGCTTTTGATATTTAATGGTCAGTTTGTGCCTTTCTTTGCTGGACAGATAAGTTCCCTTTGGGGAAAAAAAAACACTTCTGTTTTCTTAATTTTGTCTCTTTTATTACATTCTTCTTTAGGAAATTATTTTAAAGGTAGGAGTGTTGTGTTCTTAACAGACTGTTTTGAGACTGCAATGTACTTTTAAACAGAGCACTCATTTTTTCTGTCAGTTTAAGAGTGATGTAAAGTAACTGAAAACATTTTTTCTCAGGAGAAATTGTGTTTATTTTACTTTTGTAGGGCTGACATAGTGTATTAAAGTGCTTTTACTTTCTTTCCTGTCAAAAAAGTAACTTTTTTGGATTAATAGTGTTTACCAGCAATTGCTTCTTGTCTTCTACGAGAAAGAGGCACCATTTGTGGCTTGACCATAGAACAGATTACCAGTCCCACAGTGGGTCCTTCTTCTAGGCATAAAAATAATAAACTAAGCAAACAGCCTTTGCCACCACAGCAGGCTAACAATTTGCCTTAGTCACACATGGGTCACTCTACCATGGCCATTTGTTGTACGTCAGATCACTCATCTTTTACTCCAGATACCTGTTGTATAGCACCTACAGCCATGATGAAATGGGGATGGCCATGTCCCATGTGGCTGCTGGGATTCCCTCAGTCAGCAAAGGAGAGCCAATCTTGTTGGTCCTGGAAGAGAGAACAGGGACGTTTTCTCTGTTCTGACAGAATGCTGAGCTCATTCCTGGGTTGTCAATAGTAACATGGTTGGCCCAATTTTTCCTGTCAAAAAGAAACAGAATGCCACGCATGTATCTAGTCCTCAATTTTCTTTGGATGGGAGTAGTTTACTGGGTTTGGCTCAGGATTTAATATAGGCTATTGATCCTGCTTGTAAAGTAGTTTCAGGTAAAAAAAAGTGAGATTCATATTTTCTTGAAGAGATTCAAGATTCTGAATCAGAACATGAAGATACATGGATGGCTACAGGGTTTTTCCCTCAGATTTCTGATTCAGACTCAGAGGAGAGCTCAGTTTCTGATTCTCCCTGTGGGTGAGGTGGGGGGGAGGGTTCTGTTTCTCTTTCTCTGATTATTGCTAGAAAGTTCCCGAATTTTCAGTAAGAGAACATTGAAGCTTCTCAGTCCCTCAGAAAATACTATGAGTTGTTACAGAAAGATTTTCCGGAACATACACCCATTTCTGCTGTTCTGTCTGTTTGATAGGATGTGTGTATTCCTGCCTGCAATTTTCCTGACAGTCAGCCAGCTGCCCCTAAAAAGGCAGACAGAGTGTATAAAGGTTGTCAGTCTTTTAAATTTTTATACACTATTCCCAAACCTGGCCCAACAGCTATAGTGCTAGTTGACCCCACTGCTGCTAAGAAACTAATCAATCCAAATCCTAATATTTCTGATAAGGATGGGAAAATTATTCATAGATATTGGAAAAAAAGTGTATATTTCTGCAACTTTCATTTTCAGAATTATGAATTGTCAGGCTCATATGTTAAAAGTTTGTTCTGATTAATTATTAAAGTATGAGGAATGCTTTATCTGCAGTTTCCTCCTGTGAGAAAAAAATCTGCTTTAAATAATTCAGTTTCATGTATTGCATAGGTCAGTATTCATTTTTTTTCGGTGTGTGTGTGTGTGTGTGTGTGTGTGTGTGTGTGTGTGTGTGTGTGTGTGTGTGTGTGTGTGCGTGCGTGTGTGTGTGAGAGAGACTGTTGATACTTCTTCCAGGGCTATGGCCACTGATACTCTTTTGAGGAGTTTTGCATGGCTGTATTATCAGAACCTCTCAGACGATGTTAAAATGAGATTTTAAATTCACCTTGGATAGAATTTAGTGTTTGGCTGCTGTGCTGCAGAAGTGATCAAAAGTGTGACGAAAGGGGCAAGCTGATCCATAGAATCTCTAAGATTGTTCAGCCCTCTTTTTCTAAATTTACCAAGGGATTTTCTATCTTCTCATTAAATTTTGGCAAAAAGCAGAATAAACAATCTCAACAAAGTACAGGTAAGCAGACATTTATGAAAAGAATGACATGGGGTTTCTAAAAAGAAGTCTCAAACCATCCAAAACCAAGTACAGTTCAACAAGTCTGAATGACTATTCAAAAGACCTTATGACCCCCCTCCCACCATGGCCTCTTTTTCCCAGAAGTCTGAGTCTTCATTTTAATCTTTGGCATCAGATTGTTTCAGACAAATGGGTTCTGAAAATCATTAAGTTTACAGATGGTAGCAGGAGGAAATTCTTCCTTTCCTGAAGGTCATTCCTCATATTTCGGATCAAACTCTTTTGTTTCCATTGGTTCTTCATCACATACTGTCCCAACGAGTGATAGAACCAGTTCCTCCTTCCTAGGTGGGGAATGAGTTTTATTCAAGGATGTTTATAGTGCCAAAGAAAGAAAATGTTTGGAGATCAATTCTGGATCTTTCTTTCCTAAACTTGTTTGTGATAGTGCCCAAATTTAAAATTATATCACTTCACAACCTGTTACCCCTTCTTCCACTTTGAAGATTCCTGGTAACACTAGACTTAAATGATGCTTATCATCACATCCCTATTCATCTAGATTTCAAATGTTTCTTAAATATTTGTGAGTCTAAATCACATTGTCAGTTCTCTGCCTTACCCTTTGGACTACCCACTACACCAAGAGTGTTCAAAAAATGGCAAGTCCCAGTTATAGCTGACTGCAGGCTACAGGGTATCCACATTTTTACATATTTAGATGACTTGCTTATCTTTGCAGAGTCTTTTTCAAAGTGTCAGGAATTGCTCTCTTGGGTGAGAGCTCTCTTACACAAGCTGGGATTTCAAGAGAACATTCAATTATCTTTCTTGACTTCTTCAGACAGGATTGTGTTCCTATGATGTCAACTAGACACCTCAGTTGAAAGAGTTTTCTTCCAGAGGGAAAACAATGGATCTATATCTAAATCTATTTCTAAGGTTTTCCTCTCAGACTTCATTCACTGTGTGGGGATACCGCAGGATTTTGGGTTTCATAGTAGCTGTGATTTTCATGATGCCCCTGTTAAGACTCCACATGAGAAAGATACAGTGGTATTTGAAATCGCTTTGGATCCAGCACCAAAAACATTTATTTTTTATCAGATTCCAGTACTGGGGTTTGTCTGAAGAGAAATAATTTTCTGGAGACAATTGATATCCTTACATCCAGGTCTCCTCTTCTCTATCCCTGCTCCAATGCGGTCGTTCACCACAGATGCGTCGGACTTTGCTTGGAGAATAGTTTCAGGATGGATAAAAGTGCAGGGGGTGTGGGGCACCAAGGACAGATGCAAGCACATAAATATCAAGGAGATGCTTGTCTTGATAAAGCCGGTCAACTTGCTGAACCTTCTTTGGTTCCTGGGGCCACTTCAAGTGGTTACAGACAATACCACAGTCATGTGGTGCAGTAACAAACAAGGGGGGAATATGTCTTACTCCCTTTGCAGGCTAGTCATGTCAGCTTGGAATATAGCTTCTCAGCACGATCTCACTCTACAAGCATCCTACATTCAGTCAGAGCAAAAAATGTGTGGCAGACAAGCTGAACAGGACCAGGGTAGACCCTCATGAATGGAAACTAGATCAGGGGATCTTCCAAGATTTGAGCCATCTGTGGGGAATTCCTCTTTGCCTCCTCTTTGAACATCAATTGGAAAGATTCTGTTTCAGGACTCCATGCAAGAAGGGCAGGAACACATATGCCTTTTCATTTCTTTAGACAGAAATGTTCTTGAATGCTTTTCCACCCTTTCTACTAATATCCAGGTTACTTCATAAGATTCACAAGGAATCCCCCAAGATAATTGTGGTGACTTCCTTCTGGCCCAGGCAATCATGGTTCAACCTTCTTTTGGAAACGGCCAGAGGCAATTACTACAAGCTTCCTCACAGACCAGATCTACTCACACAAGAACAGGGATGTTTGCTGAACTCTAACATCATTCAACTTCAGTTTTCTGCCTGGATAACAGGGTCTTAATTCCTTTTAGACACCTGTTTACTGAGGACGTGCAGCAGATATAATGGAGACAAGAGACCCTGCTAGTAGAAAGTTGTTAAAAATGGAATAGATTTTCTAGTTGGTGCCAACAACCTAATTAGCACCCATTCATGGCTAGCTGAGCTCTGGTTTTGCAATATTTGTGTGAGTTACTATCCTATGGCCTTTCGTATTTCTCTGTCAGGGTTCATTTATCAGCTATTCCTACATGTCTGCCAATGGATCGTCCTGTTTCAATTCAGTTTTGCATCAAAGGGGTTTTGCATAACAGATCTCCAAGAAAACTGGTGACCCCTCCTTAAGATATTGATATTTTGTTAGAGAAGTTAATGCTCCATTTAAACCAGTTGCCTTGAGGTTCTTAATATAGACAACAGTTTTACTGATTGCTCTGACTTTCTGCAAGAAGAGTATCTGGGTTTCAAGCTGTTATAATGAGTCAGACCTATCTCATTTGCCATAGGGACATGGTTTCTTTGAGAATTAATCCTTTTTTATGACTAAAGTGGTATTCAAGTTTACTTTAAGCCAGACTATCCATCTCCCTGTTTTCTTTTCTGAACCTAAAAATGAATGATAAAGGATACTCCATACCTTAGATGTCCACAGAATCCTCAGGTACTATCTTGACAGAACTAAACATTTTAGACCTTCAGATCAATGTTCATTTCTTGTGAAGGTAAGAAGAAGGGACAACCTGTGTCAAAATAAACTATTTCCAAATGGTCATCAAATGCTATTACCTTTTGGTATACTCACCATAACAAAACCAATCCAGGCAGGATCAAGGCCCACTTAAACAGAGCCTTGGTTTTATCTGTGGCCTTCTGGAAAGAGTTGGATTCTAGATGTATTGTAGAAGTTGCTACTTGGTCCTCTGTACGTACTTTTACAAAGCATTTTAAGCTTGATTCTTTCTGTAGGTCCAGATCAAGCTTTGGTAGGTACTTTCTCCAAGGCCTCCTGGAATGTTCTCTTTCCATCTCTTAAATGTAGTAAGCTATTCTTCTCATATAGCTAAGACTACCGCAACACTGATCAATATGAAGAACATAGTACAGTTGTGTAAGTAAACTTACCAAAACAGTAGATGTCAGAATGATCACTGCAGCAGCAGCTGCTCCCTCCCTCCATCCCCCTGTTTTTTGGTGTGCTTTTTATGCCAGGGTGTGGACATTCATTTTTTGTTGTTTCTAGCTTTTTTCCTTTCCTGGTTCAGCTTCCCTCTCTCGTTTGGCATTTATGCCAAAATTTGCCTTTTATCAGCTCAGCTCCAGCTACCTGACAGTTTGCGCGCGTGGAAGGGCCCTGAAGCTTTGGAAGCTGGCTGGCTGTTATATCCTTGGCAGGACTTAACCTATATAGTTAAGGCTAGTGCAACAGGGATCATTCGAATATCTACTGTTATGGTACTTTTACTTACACAACCATACTTCCCCATCACTAGGGTAAGGGTTGATTGGGAGAGACCATATTTCAGACAGCCATCGGGGATGGGTTGAGCTTCTTCTGCTTTTTGGCCTTCCTTCCTCTGCATTTATATATCAAAGTGCTGGGGAGGAGACATCTAATGGGTTGACTTCAGAGTATGTCCCTTCCCTTCCTCAGAAGGCATTCTCTCCAAGCAGCCCTGCTTCTCCCACTCCAAAGCACTTGGTAGTGATTTCTCCAGTTTCAGCTGGGAAAATCACACGATTTTGTGTGCTCCTGAGGATAATCCACTCTCCCCTGAGTGAGGCAAGTAGCCCATGCTTTCAGCTCTCCACTCCCTGCCTTGCTCCTCCACTGCCAGAGTCATTAATTGAACCCATGTTGCCTGAGTCACAGTCAGGACTCCATCCTACGAGTCAGGCAAAACATTCTGTTTCTTTTATGTTCACTACTTTAGTTTGGAGACTTAGTCAGGAGTTCCAATAACCATTGTCTGAAAAAAAGGCCTTCTGTAAAAAGTGCCATTTCTTTTAATTTTAATACATGTACAATTTAGTACCTTCAGCATCAGCACTCATGCATGTCTACAGAGCCTTCACTACATTGTGTATTTTAACGGTAAAGGCATCACTATCAGTTGGTGCCCAGAAATTGGTCATCCTTCCATTAGTTGTACTGTTAAAGTTGAGCCATGCTTGGACGCAATGAAGCCTGACATTTTCTTAAACATAATTTCTAGCTCATCTTCAAGAAGGCATTATACTTCTGTCCTTTTTACTGGCATGTAGAAGCAAACTTTAAAGACATTTGGGGTCTGCCTGTGTCACCAAGTCTGCCCATGATTCAAGTTACTGCATAAGATATAGAACAAAGATAAACCCAAAACTATAAAGTCTTCATATTATGTGGAACTCAGGTATTTGTGTTTCAGGAGTCTGAGTGCACATATGGTACTGGTCGCAGGCTAACATCTGGTAGCTATATTCAAGCTTTCAAGCAAAGGCTGTCCCCATTACTCTAGGGACTTTATTGACAGACAGGCTGAATAAAAAGGAGGTGAGAGCAGACTGTGGGAATACATTATTTGTAGGATGCAAATGATGTATTAAGAATCTAACAGTTTGTGAGATTTTTATTCAAAACACAATATCTGCTGAGGGAAAGTAGCATAATTCTTGTGCATCATGGAACCTTAGAGAGATTACTGAACATGGTAACAACCAATACTCTAGTATGTGGGAGAAAAGTTAATAAGGCAACATTGTCTGTAATTATCTGAAAAATGTTGACAGAAAGAGATAGAGAGATGGAGACAGAAAGAATAAACTTTTTATGTGCTTTTTTCCATCACTTTGGAAGGTAGTAAAAAATTGATAGGTCAAGAAAAGTTGTGTAGTTTGATCTGTGGAGTGTTTTCAACTATTTTTTTTTTTCACAAAATGTTGGCCATCACCCGGATGAGACAGGAATATTGCATTTAACTTGAAGAGGCCATCCAGTTTCATTAGCACCATCAACATAACTTCTTATAGCTGTTTTATTGCTCATCTTATGTAGTTATTTTCAGTTTGAAACATATTTGCAGTTTGTTGAATCAGCTTTCTATGAATCTTGCCATGGCAAATGTTAAATGAAAATGGCAAAGCCCTTTCACTTCAGTACTGCTGCAGACTCTTAAAATACTTTTCTTCCTCTGAAGTGCAGTGGTTTTAAATGTAAATTTTTGAAGTGTTAGAAAGTTTGCATGTGGGGGGGGGGGTAGAGAATATATATCTCAAATTCTTTTTCAGTACTGTCCCTCAAAAAAAAAATTAAATAAATACACTTTGCTTTCAGAATGTTTTCCTAGATTGTAATTCCTAGAACTGCACTTCACAGAATAAGCGTAACTGCAGCTCATTTTAATCTCTGTGGTAGATTTGATGGTGCAAGTTGCTTCAGTGGAAGATACTCCTCTCCATTTTTGGTAAGAATGACTGAAGGTCGACAGCAGGCACTCTGGGATTAGATTTTCTTTTAAAAGGCTTTGCTGGTAACAATCTGTACATGACTGTCACCATACTGCTAATGTTACACTTCCATCCATTAGCATTTTAAAGATTAGTTAATCAAAGTCGTCTAGCACTTCTTTACTATTACAACAAAATACTTACCTAGATTTCTTCTCTTTCTTTATCCATTTTGGCTGCCATTTGAAAAAGAAAGAATGTGGTTGACAAAGTGTAGGTATCCTTTTGTTGGGCTTTTGGGGATGATTAGGCATTTGTTTATTGATAGATCATATTCATATATATATATATATATATATATATATATATATATATATATATATATATATATATATATATTATTTCATTGGCACCAGTTCCAGAGTGCTTTGTGTTGTTCCTGATATATCATTGAGGTAAGGAGCAAAGGAAAGGAGAGGAGAAGTTAATGGTTGATGAACCTGGACTTTTTGTGGTCATCTGGCATTTGTTCATTGGTTCGTTTTAAGTCTGCAGCAGCTTGCAGTGTTATTAATTTGACTATTACAGGTTTGCAACATTTTTGTAACTTGCTATGTCTTTGTTAATAATAATGTTTCATTTGATGTATTCTTCCCTGGAGACAGTAACTTACTGGTAGATGAAGATCGAATGCTGAGTCTTCAATTACCAGAGGTTCAACTCGCCAACAGAGTTTTTCCATAGGAAATCACTGTTGGCGGGTTTGTGCTGGCAGTGATGCCGTTTTTGGATCATAGGAGGTTACTAGGCTAATGGCCTTGGGGCCCTTACAAGCCTAGTCAAGTTCCATCCCTATTCCCTAGAGTGTCAATGTTTCAAGCAGAGATAAATCAACACCTATTGCCCCTATCCAGGAGGGACACAGGTGAGACCCCTGGGGTGAATTTACAGTTTCCCATCCAATCATCCAAATTACACTTAAATAGGATCAACAAAGGGCTCTGCTTCACCTGAATTGGAAGTTTGTTCCAGTGGAGAGGTAACCTTTGGGAAATGAATCTGTCTCTCCAGCAAGTACTTTTGTTTTTCCTTGTACATCTGAGAAGTAGATTCCAAATAATAGGGGCCCCAGCACTGCATCCTTGTAGAACACCTCTGGTTATGGGTCTGCTAGTGGATGTTGAGTCCCCTATTTTGACTGTGTGTACTTTCAGTGACCCAGTTTGCAACCCACCTGACAATATATGGGTTAATCCTCAGCTGAGTGAGTTTATCAATGATGTCAGAATGGAGAATAGTGTCAAAGGCCTTAGCTAAGTCTAAGTAGGCCATTTGCACAGATTTACCTTTGTCCAGGGCTTTGGTGACCATCTCAAAGAGGTCCACCAAGTTTAATATCCCATTAATGAAGCCAAACTTGGTTGGGTTAAGTGTCTGGTGATCTCCTATATCTTTGTTGATAAGGTCCATGATGATTCTCTCCATGGCCTTGCAGATAAGGCTGGTCAGGCTTATGGGTCTATAGTTGTCAGGGTCAGTGGATATGCCCTCTTTATGTAAAGGGATGACGGTAGCTGTTTTCCATTCCACAGGTGTTTAGGCTGTGGTTGAAAAGACTGCTCAGTGGTGCGACTAATTCCTATTTTAGTCCATTAAGAATGCAGGCAGGGATGTTATCAGGTCCCATAGAGGCTGTATTTTTGGCTTTAGAAAGGGTGTTTAAGACCTGCTCCTTAGAAATAGCAGGTGGAGCACAATTGGTAGGGATGCTTTGGGGTATATGTGGTGGGGTGAAAGGACAGAAGTTCTCACTGAACCTATCCGCTAGCAGGTTGGCTATTTCCAAGGGTTCAGTATATGTGGTGCCATTAACAACAAGTTCTGCACAAATCTGTGTTTTTCCTTTAAGGTTACGGATGTAGCTAAAGAATGCCTTATGGTTACCCTTTGCTAGGGAGGTTAATTTGGATTTGTAATTAGCTTTAGATTGCTTTACAAGGTGTCTTATTTGCTTATTTAAGCAGAGGTGGGACTGCTTCCAATTATGAGACCATTTCTTCTTGCTCTTAGAAAGCAGTTTCTTTCTCCCATTGTATAACCTGTTTATGGCGGATGTCCACCAGGCAAGTCTGTTCTTTTTTGAAGATCTTACTTTGATCCTGTTCAGTATGGCTGAGTCAATGCAATTGTATAGATGTTTATACAAAGCATTAATGCATATCCCAGTACAGGTGTCCTTGCCATCAATGGGGTCAGGAGCTATGAAGCTATCAATACCATCTCATAATTGGTTGTAATTGGCTTTGGAGAAGTTTTTTAGTCTAGTTTCTGCTGTGGGTGGGTCAGATGTAATTGTTACTTCTAATGAGACCATCTTAAGATTAGATCTCGCCAGGGAGGGATGCACACTTGGGGTGGTGCTATGGTCACCCATGTTAGTGAGTACCAGATCCAGAATGTTTGAGCCCCTTGTGGGGGTGTTAACCAACTGGTCCAGGGCATTGGAGTTGACGAAGCTCAAGAACCTTTGGGCAAGTGTATTAGCACAGGTATAGTTTGCCCAGTCTATGGATGGGTAATTAAAGTCTCCCATGACCATGGTGTTTGGTTGCATCTTGAGTGACTCAGGTAGATCTAGGTAGGCAGTGTGTATATCCTGGTTCATGGAGGAGGTCCTATAGCTAGCAATAACTTGGAGAGGGATCTTGCCTGTGGTCAATTGTTCCAGGAGTAGTTCAAGGGAATTGTTCAGTTTAACCACTTAATTTATCTTTGATGAATATTGATACTCCACCTTCTTTAGTTCTTCCACTCTCATTTAGTGGTCTAAACATGTGGAAGGCATTGTAACCTGGTATGGCTGGGGTGCTTTCCATGGCCTTCAATTAAATCACTATGACTGCAATGATGTCAGCATTTTCTAAGGTGAGAACTGCTTCCAGAGAGTGCAGTTCCAAATTTAGACTCCTAGGGTTTAGCAGCATAACCCTGAGGTTGTTTTTTGTGGATATTTTTATGTCGGGAATTTTGTTCTTGTCATCTTGCCTAAAAAAGGCACTATGGGGAGGTGAGCCTTAGCCAGTAATCAAAATCCCAGGGGTGACAGATGAAGACCATCTCAGGCAAAGCATTGAGCTCTACCGACCATATCATCCCACCATATCATCCCAGGCTGACAGGTGCTGGATCCCCTTAGTGTGACACCAGAAACTAAGCCAATTGTTGAAGTCAATCATTTTCTGTCTGTATTGTGGTATCATCCTAGGTGAAGGTAGTATGCTGCTTAAGGTTAGGCTCATACCTGCCTGGGACACATAATCAGTGAGCTCAGTCATGCTTCTCTTCATATAGTCTAGTGAGGTACGTCTCAAGTAGTTCACACCAGCATGGACTATGACTGAGTCACAACAGTACTTATTGTTGAGAGACTTGAGTGCGTGCATGATGTGGCAGATCCTAGCACCTGACAGGCAGCTAACAGTGACCCTTTCCTTATCCAACCTGGTGAGTGGGACATCTGTGTTTCTCACAGTGGAGTCACCTATGACTAGCATGTTTAGTTTTATGCTTTATGGGCTTGTTTGGTGAGACACAGGTGCTTGGGTTCTTATGTGTACTGTGGTCTACTGACTGTGTATTATGTGAAGCGTGTTTGGGAGGTCTCTGATCTTCAGGTAGGTTACTAGTGAGGACCTCCACATATGTAGGTTTAGGTGTTGGTGGTGTGGTTGGTGGAGGAGATGAGGTGTGTATGCTGACATCCTGCTTTGTGTCCGGTCTACTGGCTGGTGAGTGAGAGTGCCTGGATCTTAATATAGATGCATCTCTCACATATTGAATTAGTATGAATTAGGATAAGCTGGTTGTTTGTGTACATGAGACAATTGCTACATTGTCTCAAGATGCCCAAGTTGACCAGGCTGGCTGGAGAAATGGAGGAAAATTGCCCATACATAGTGCAGTGTTCAATACTGTGATAAGTAAGAAGGAGAGGACAGAAATGACCAGGTGAGGTTCATGGACAGGTGAAAAATGTCCTTTCTTCGATGGGCTTAATGAGTGGGACTTTTGTGATACCACAGAGGCATCTCTGAAAGTTTCTCCTGGTGATACCTCTGACATAGCACAAGCGGCTGACTAAGGGAAAATTAACTAGCTAAAAAGTTTGTATGTATAACTGCCATGGGTATCCATAATTGCCTGATAGTGCGCAGTGGTACAAATAGTGCAAACCTGCACAAATGTGGGGCTTATATAAGAGAAACCTTTTTAAACCAATTAACTAATTGGAAAGCTCAACACTGAGCCCTGGTCTAACAACCTTGAATCAGATGGGTCCCTGACTGCACTCTACTGTCACAAAGGTGCAAGGGACCCTCTCCAACAAAAGATGGCTGGAATTTAGTGCTCAGATAAAATAAACAGACCTAGATCCAGCAAATCTGAATTTAGACTAAGTTATATCTAGAACAAAGTGCAATAAAACAGCAAAGACAATTAAAAATGGAATTTCCCCCCTTCTTCAAGTTGGTGTGACTGTAAATTTGGTATATATGTCTAGGGTGTGTTGGGGACCTGCCCCCAGCATGGGGGGTGCAGGAGACTTGCCCTCTGCAAAAAACACCTAAAAAGTATATTTTGGCGTTTTTTTTTTTTTTTTTGGTGAATGCATTTCAGGAATTCCAGTCCTCAGTGCATTCACTTTTGTTCACTCATAGTGGAAACTTTTGGGGAAGATTCTTTAAATATCTGTGTAACACTGACTTTGCAAGTACTGGCTTTTGAATGAGCTTCAGCTCTACTTAGGTTAGAGGGATTGAAGGATTTGATATATGGGCTTTTTGGGGCTGTGGACTTCTTTGGAATATTTAGTAGACATTTTGGATTTGGATTTATTTGGGATATCTTATTTATAGCAAGCTCAGATGCTCATAAGCCTAGTACTTATTATACAGCAGGAACTTCTTATTGTAACATTTGCTAATGACTATTATGTACTTCGCAGATAAAGATTCTAGTTGTCTACTGATGTACTATGTTCTTCATCTGTAAATATGTTTGTAATTAATTGCTATGTTAATCAAATTGTTAATCGCTATGTAATCCAATGTAACTACTGTCTGTTTATTTTAACTGTGGAGCTTTTCTCCCTGGGCCTCCACTGAGAATGGACCTATGTCCAGTCGGACACTCCTGATCAACAAATGTAAATAAATAAATAAAATAAATAAATAAAATATCCTGTATGTGCTTCATTTGCTATTGTGCAGCAAATTGTAAATCAGAGTCCTTATTTTTATATAATTTGAAATTATTAGCAATATGCTTTTAAATGTCATGGTATTTTTTCATTTGCTTTACACTGATGTATTGAGTACTTAGGAGATAAGCTTTAAAAATAAACCTGAAGTTGAAACTGAGGTTGAGAATCTCTGCCTCTGTGATGGTGAGGTGAATGGTTTTGCCAGGCTAGATGGTTCTGGTGGATTATACTTAGCAATTTGTTATAACAGTTTGGTTCTTCAGGGCTAATGGCTGATTTCAGTGAAAAAAAATATTTAGAAGCAAAAGAGCTATTTTTCTTTAAAACAGCTTTCTCTGCACATTTCAACTACTAGGGCAGGGGATGGACCTGCAGCAAAAAATCCTGGAACTGAACATATGACAGCACCTTCAGACAAGGAACAATTTTTGTATCCATTCCTGGTCGTGGGTTACTGAGAGATATCCCCCCTAGATGGAGAAGACCCCCTACAGGGTTATGTGGGGTGCTACACCTGAACTAAGTAGGAAGAACAGATGAGTCAACAACAGGCTTTCAAAACAAGGCTTGACAGTGAAGCAGCTAAAGGGGAAAATACCACGCATACTTCTTAAGTGTAGCTCATTATGAGGAATGTTCCTCATTTTGAGTTTTAAAAAGTCCTTGTTTGTCACTGTTCCACAATTAAAAGGTCAGCCATATATTCAGTGTTCTGAATCATTTAACTAATGTCTGTGATAAAATAATTCTGAATCTTATTAATTAATTAATTAATTAATTAATTAATTAATTAATTAATTAATTAAAATAATCTTCTCTCAGTATAAAGTAACATATATTAACCACATTGTCAGCTTCCTAGCTGAAGTTGTTAGTAAGCTAGTCAGTGTTCCACAGTTTGCCCATTTGTTCCACATTATAAGAAGCAGTATTCCCCATTTTAGAGATGGAAGATTGAGAGTAATGATGCCATGAAATCATTGGGAAAAGTGGAATTTGGCCAAAATGCGATTTTTGAGTGGCCTGACTATAGGAATAGTGGAGTATATAGACAAAGTATAGTAGCTATGGCCTACTTACTATAAAATGGCAGTTAGTATAATTATCAGGAAGTGTTTGACTTTGCACCATTAGTACTTCAAACCTGTTTTTGTCTTAATCCGGGCTTCTTCATGGGAGAACTTTTTGGGTGCTTTCCTCCTTTATTCTTTGGGATACTATTCCTCTTATTTTATGTTATCTCCTTTTTTCTGTCTTCCATCATCCCCTTTACATATACTGTACTTGAAAAATGGACAAGCTACAGGAATCATAATAAGCATGGTTTAGGATTTTGAAATGACAATTAGTGCATATAGAGAGTTATGCGTTTTTAACATGTATGGAAGTAGATTAGTTCAAGTATACATTCCTTTTTTTAGTGCTTTATTAAAAATTGCAAATAGACAGTAATATCTGCGACATTTAGAATTTCATCATATTAATCATATAACTTATTGACATTTAAAGTTTAAAGATATTCAACAGCATTAACACAATTTAAAATACCTAAATATTTTGTAATTCTAATTAAGCTGCTGATCGTGGAGTTGGAATATATAGTTAACAGGTAGTGTGAGGGGTGCAGGGCACATGCCCACCTGTAAAAAAAAACTTTGTTTTGTAGTTGCATACTCTGAGTTTGTCTTGGAGTATTTGCAGTTGGCTGTTGACTTATTTTTCTATTATTTTGTATTTAGTTGTTTAGACATTTCTAAATGCATCCATCTCTCTCTCTCTCTCTCTATATATATATATATATATATAGATAGATAGATAGACAGATAGATAGATAGATATAGATATGGGTATAATAGCTATTAGTGAATGCTCATAAGAGCTAACACTGTTTTTGGCTATTTTTTTGCCTGCTGGCAACTCTTTGAGCAAAATCGATGTACTGAAGGGTGTGGGGATTTGCTCTTTCCCTGCTGTACTGTGATCTCAGAGTTGGTATATTTAGTTAACAGATGGGTGTGGGGGGTACAGTCACCCACATTCTGGGGTGCAAGAGAGCCCCTGCAAAAAACATTGTTTTTAACTTTTGCTGTTCAGTGTTTTGAGTATTCATTCTTGTTTGATCAGTGTTTTTTCAGCACTCTTTTGAGCATTCATTCTTAGCTGAGACACTTATATATACACACACACACACACACACACACACACACACACACACACACACACACACACACATACACACACACACACACACACACACACACACATATATATATATATATATATATATATATATATTTTTTTTTTTCCCACTATGATTCCTCAAAATAATGCAATGCCACTGGACCATATCAATGAAAATGATGCCCAAAACACAGAAGGGTTAGATCTCAAACAGTATGTATTTTTTTGGGGAGATTACCTCTGCAGCTCCCACAATGTGTGGGGTAAGTCTCCTACACCACTGAATTTATACATGCCAACTCCAGAATGGCAGAAGCACAAGGGAGAAATCTCTGAATACAAAGGAATCACACCTGGCACACATATAGAAAATAAAGTGGCAATGACTTTCAGTGGAAAGAGTTGTTAGTGTTTTAATCTTCAGCATTTTGTGACTTGAGCACCTGATACTTGGGGAAGTTTAACTTGGCAGCCTATGGTTAAGCCGTATATCTTTTTATCTAGCTATATATATATATATATATATATATATATATATATATATATATATATAAAATTATTTTTCATTTCCTCAACAAAAATAAATATCAACAAGCAAAATGTATATCGCAATATGTTAACAATGCAAATGTTGACCACTACTACACACAGCAAAATCCAACATTAGGTGACCTAGGCAGCTGCCTTGGGCCTAGTGCTGGCTGGGAGTCCTGTCATGCAAAAGAAAATTAAATAAAAAGGAAATGTTTCCACTCTTACAAATTAATTTAAAGAAACAATAACTTTCTGCTCAGTGTCCAACCTGCCTACGGCTAAAACCTCCTGCTCAACAGTTCCTCCTTGGCATGTGTGCAGCATTTCCTTTCATTGGCTGTAGGCATGCATGCAGTAGACTAGGAAAGTGGTGCTTGATTTAACTCCAAATACAAATGGCAGATCAAAGATTAATTTCTTTCAAGAAGTGCTGTTATTTATTTATTTTGCGTAACTGAATTATGGAGATATGGTGCAAACCTTTCTATTTGTGTAGAATGATGGCACCAGACAGGAAGCAATTAAAAGGTATTCAGCAGACCAGAAAAGGATGTGTGTGTGTGTGTGTGTGTGTGTGTGTGTGTGTGTGTGTGTGTGTGTGTGTGTATTGACATGTTATTTAGAGGTTAGATAGTGTAGATGGAACTAAGTATGAAGTGAAAAGTTTATAGGTAATGAAGGTGGGAATGTGGTAAGAGTGTGTCTTGGCTATATGAGCAAGCAAAGAGTGATTGATGGAAGTATGTTCAGTGTGGGAGGTGTGTTAGAATTTGAATAGCTGTAAGGAGTTATATATGAATGAGCTATCACAGAATGAGTGGTTGCAATAACAGTGATTGATGGACTAAGAAAGTGTAAATCTAGCAATCCATGAGCTCTCTCTCATTTGTCAGGACCTCAGCAGGTATGTGTTTCAGGTGCATGAAGAAGGACAATATATGATTGCATTTTCTCTTTTCAAGAAGCAACTGTGGAGGAATTTATGGCCAGATGAGATGACTGGTAATACAATTTGAAAGTAGTTAACCTGAGGTCATCTAATTTTTTATGTAGTATTATTCCAAGATATTTTATTATTTTGCAATCCCACTTACAATTAATGGTTTATTATGAATTATTAGTATTGTATTTATCTTACTCTCATTGAATTTCATCTCAAAGTGTATTTCAAGGTTTTATAATGTATGATCGAATGGATAATATCAATAACATATCATATGCAAACAGTGAAAATCTTGAATGTCATTCATTTTCTGTTATGAAAGACTTAACAGTGTTATTTTGTCTGATGGAGTTTTGTTAATGGTTTCATAACTAAAGCAAACAAGAGATATGGAAAAGGACAACCCTGATCATTTCCTTTTATTATTATTATTATTATTGCTTGGAAAACATGTGCTATTTTAAAATGCCATGCAAATATTTATACAATGCTTGTACTATTTTTTATTTTTATTCTTTGTTGACTAGATTAGTCAAACTAGGCTAGTAGCCTCTTTTCAGGGGCGATCCAAGATGGTATTTAAACTAGTAGGGAAAAGTTGGCAAGTTGCTCTGGGAACTTCCCCTACTCTTGGTAGTCTGGGGAAGGATTTGTTTGTTACACGTCCTGACTTCCTGTTTCCTGTCCAGGCACAGAGGTAGCCAGGAGGAACAGGGAGAAAAATATCTGATTCAGCTTTGGCTGAAAATGAAGTGAAAGTTGATGAAAATAAAGTTGAAATAGTAAAATTGCTACCAGAAGTTTTTTCTGATGCTGTGGGTGCAGACAAAACAATGATATTGGAAGAAAAGGAGATTGTAGCTGTAACAGAGGAGGTTGTTTAAAGGAGAGACAGTTACCTCTGAGAAATGCATAATTACAACTCTCCAATCAGGAGGGTTGCGGGATGATTATTTGGAAGAAATGGTAAACCAAAGTGAACCAGAAAGTGGAGCAGCAATTTCATAGAGTGACATCATGGAAAAAACAGAAGAGGAAAAAGAAGAGGGAGCAAAAAAAAAAGAAGAAATAAAAGAAAACAGAAGTATGCAGTATGTGTGAGCTATAAAAAAGAAGAAAGGCTTGACAGGTATAAGGTATGGGACTCTGTCATAGCACCTCTGGGTGTCAAAGCAAAAGAGGTAAGAGCATTTATTTTAATTAATAAAGAGACTTTTTGACTTGATATTTGAGACTGGGCAGGCCATGGAAATTGTTTTGGATGCATATGAACAAAAGAAAAATATTTATCCATGGTCAAAATATGCTGTGCAAGCTTTTTACAGACAAAAAAAAGAATAATGATCCAGTTTAGAACTGAAGTTGAAAGAAAAGAACTGAAAGAACATTTGTTAACTATATGTAAGAAGTAATGGACACTACAAAAAATATATGATGAAACAGTACTATGGACTGGGTGATGGGAATGTGGAGTAATACTGAAAACTGAAAATGATAATATTATGCACATACCTAGGATTATTGATGTTCATGGTAATAGGGGTTTTGTGAAATACAGGGGTCAACCAACAACTTATTATTTTTGTGGAAAGAAATGATCATTTAATCAATGAATGTGGTAAAAAGGTGTTATTTGAGTGGCAAAATGGCATAATGCAAAAAAAATGTGATTTAAAGTGGAAAAAATGTGGCAATATTGGTAATTTATGGCTAGAATGTGAAATGAATGTGCAAGAAAATGAAAATGAAGTTATACAGGATAAAGAGATAGTAGAATGTGTTATACAAGAAAATGTACAAAAAGATGTAACTGATAAAGAGGTTATACATGAAGTTAAAGAAAGTAACAAGGAAAAAGAAACAGAGGGGACAAGTGAGGCAGAAGCTGATTGGTGCACAGTAAGAAATAAAAAAAAATTGATAGGGAAAAGAGTTAAAGAAAGGAAAAGAAAATTCAAAAACATAATGCTTTGAGAAAATAAGAAAGGAAAGCGATAAACATTTTATTATATTAACTGTTCTTAAAAGCTGAAAATATTAGCTTTAAATATGAACAGTATGAAAAATCTTAAAAGGAGAATAGGTATATTACAATGGTGTGCTGCAGTAGACGTACACATTATTGTTTTAGAAGATATCAGATTATTAACAGAGGAAGAAAGAACACAAACTGAAAAACTTTGGAATGGTGTGGAAGTTTGAAACATGGGGAAAGGAATGTGCTCGGGCATATGTATATTATGTCAAGAAAGCATTAAAATATTAGATGTAACCATAGTGGAACTAGAGCAAACTATGGCAATAGACGTGAGATTGAAAAATATGTGTATGGAATTATAGCTTTATATGCATATGTAACAAAAAAGAGAGAAATGATGTTTAAAAATATTCTTAAATATGTTTGTGTAAATATGGACATTATAGTCGTGGGTGATTTTAATTGTAATTTAAGGACAAATAAGAGCAATTGTGATGTTAAAATGGCTAAAGAAATTCTAAGTGTATGGGAGAATAACCACTGGACCTATAAAAGGAATGAAATTAAGACAGAGATTGATTATTTTTTAATATCTGATAGTTTAAAATGTATAAAAAATGAATTAAGTATACTGGATTTTCAGATTATGTGGCAATATGGGTTAAAGTACAGGAAATTAACACTATATAAGAATAGGAAAAGGAATAAAGAGAATTAATGAAAATTAATTAGATTTAGAAGAGAAAAAAGAACTTGTGGAATTATGAAAAATCATATGACTATGAGGGAGTTCTATGAGAATTGGACTGCCTGGTGGCTTAATTTTAAAGAGAAATATAAAAAAGTATTTTTAGAATGTATAAGGAAGAAACGAAGAAAAGAAAAAGATATAAGATATTAAGTCAGGAACATTTAGAGACTTATAAGAGAGGGAAAATTCCTTTTATGAAAAAGAAAGAGAAATATATAAAATGAATCGAATTAAAATTAACAACTTGTTATACAAGCAAAAGTATTGTTTACAAGGAAAGAAAGAAGAGGTAGCACCATATTTGAGTAAAATCATACAAGAAGGAAAAATAAGAGAATTAAAAAATAAGGAATGTGCGCACATAAGACAGTGAGAAAGAATATAAGAAATAATTAAATAATATGTATTAGAATTATTTGTTAAGAGAGAGAAGAAAACATAGAACAAATTTATGAAGGTGAAAAATTAAATAAGGAAGATAATGAGTATTTAGAACAAAAAATAACCATGAAAGAATTGAATGAAATTCTAGAAGATATTAACATGAATTCTGCAACATGACTGGATGGAACTGAATATGGTATGTATAACGAAATGAAAGAGTGGCAAAAAATAATTTTTATAAAAGTTATGAATGAATGGTTAGAAACTGGAATTAAAGAGAATGAGATATGTACAGGAGTTATAACATTTATATTTAAAAAAGGAAATAAAGAGAAGATAAAAAAAATGGAGACCTATAACATTGAATAATATAGATTATAATTTTTTTTGAGAATAATAACAAAAAGATCACAGAAAAAAATGGATAGAATATATGACCAAAATGTATTTGGAAGAAAAGGAAAAGGAAGTCAAGAATTATTATGGATAATAAGAGAAAGAATTGATGATATCATAAATAGAAATGTAGAAGTGAAGGTTATGATAGGGGATATAAGTAAAGCGTATGGTAATATTCAATATAAATCATTATGGGGAATTTTGCAGGCATATAATGTAAGCAAAAAAATATCACAAGTAATAAAATCTGTTTATGAAAGGAACTATGTGAAACTAAATGTAAATGGCTGGATTGGGGAAGAAATAAAAATAGAATGGGGAATAAAGCAAGGCTGCCCAGCCAGTAATGTAATTTTCTCATTAGTTTTGAATGTAATAGTGAAGAAAATTAAAAGATTGTCAAGTAGTGGTGGGTACAAAATGATGAAGGAAGTACAATTGCCAATAATGTATAATTATGGAGATGATATTGTAGTAATTGTTAAAAATAAAGTATTTGTTGAAAACTAAATGAAAAATTAAGTATAAATTAAAAAATCGTTTAAGTATAAATAAAGAGAAAATTAAGGATTTGGTTTTGAAGGTATGATAGGAGGTATTGAATTTAATGAAAAATATATAGATATTTAGGAATAACATTTGCAAGGAATGAATACAGACAACAATGGGATAGTGCACTTGAAGTAAATGAAATGGCTATTTTTGGAAATCATATAGATTTTCACATAAATAAAAAGCACACTTGTTGAACACCATGGTAATAGGAAAAATTACTTATGTTGCTAACATCTATATGATTCCTATTAAGTATGAAAAGGAACTAATGATGATTACATTTTCTTTTATATGGAGCTCTAGACTGAATCCAGTCAAGAGAGGGATTCTATATATGAAAGAAGAGCAATGAGGCTTGGGTTTAATAAACCAAACAGTACTTGCAGCACTTTTTAGCTTATATAAGGTATTAAAAGGAATTATGAAGGAAAATAAAAACTTGATAGAAATTATACTATATTATAAATACAAAGAATGGGAAGGAATGGAAGTAAAAAAAAAAAAGAAGCAAAAGCATTGTGAATGAAGAAATGAAAGAGTACCAAAACAAAATTGTGTTATGGGAATTAAAAAAAGAATATATGTGAAAAAATAGAAAGGAATGGTACTTAAATATTCTTAAAGCATTGTATTGTGCTGCTCTATGGAAAGGTTTAGACACAGATAAGAAAAAAGACATAATTATGAGATGTAATAACTATAAAAAGATTAAAAAATGTAATGATTTTTATGCAGATTGGATATTAGAAAATTTCCAGTTAAGGCAACTGTGCAATACATGAAAAAGCAAAATATAATATGTAATAAATGTGGAGAGTTTAGACTATTGAGCATGTGTTTTTGAAATGTGAAAAAGTTAATAATTTGTGGAAAGAAATATGTAAACATAATAGGTTGAAAGGTTTGTTAAAATCTGGGCAAATAAATATCAAAAACAGGAAGACGTGAAGAAAATGGACAGAGTAATATTTTATGTTTCATGGGCTATATGGAATGACAGACTAAATTAAATCAAATCCAATGTAAAATGGACTATGAAAAAGATTCTGGAGAAAGTAATGCTTTGGTTGTGGATAAAAGAGTGGAAGGAATGCTTAAACTGAAGTTTATAATGTATGGAGATTTGTAAGTAGATGTAAATGATATAAATATGTAAATCATATATAATGTATATATCAATTAAAAAAAAAACTACAATTTTCAATAGGTGCTGTGGGATCTTTTACATCCACTTGAGCTATGATCAAGTCAGGCAGACAGGGACTCAGTTTAATGTCTCTGTGATGTCCCACCTCTGGGCCAGTAATTAAGGAGCCTCAATCCTGACCACTGGCACCTGTGGGGAATGCTCACTGAGAGGATAATGGATACATGCACATTATCTCCTGATGCAGCTCTCTGTATCAAGCACAATCAATCACAATTTTCCTTAAGAGCACATGGGAAACACAGTCAGTCTGGGGCTGGTTTCTCCCTCTTTCTCCAGATCCTCAATAAGTCTCCCCACTGGCACAGTTATAGGGTTGAGATCTCAGTTGAGTGACCAAGTCAAGACCTCAAGCACCCTCTCTTTCCAAATAGTGCTTTGTTTCTCTGACCAAGTAGCTGACACAGACACTCTTGGAGATTTGATTTGCACACACACACACACACACACACACACACACACACACACACACACACACACACACACACACACACACACACACACACACACACACTCACACACTTGGGTAAGGCTGGAACAGGTTTACTAGCTATGGTTCCTTCTGCCCAGACTATAAGGTAGTTACCACCACCAGCAGACACTCCTGCCAACTATCTTGAGGCCCTTACAAGGATACCCAATATACTGAGTGAAATTAATATTAATACAAATGGTAGTTTGACCAAGAGCAAGGCCATTAAGAGTGGCCCACACAGTGTCACCAAATAAATGTTCAAGTACTCTCAAAACTTAAATATATCTACAAAGATCAGCCACAATGAAAGATGTAATATATTTAATAATAATAATAAAAGAACAAGACAGTACTAAATATCTATTTACAGTGATATCAGTGTTCAAAATAACAGGAAATATTTAAAATAATATTGAAGGACAGACTCAGACAAATAAAGAGAAACAATATCTAAACTAAGCTTCACTATATTCCTGACTGAATCTAAGAGAATTACTATTCCCTACTTACTTAATAGAGCAAGGCAGATGATGTGGTGAATGGTCCTTGTTGTCAGACCCAAGACAGAATATAGAATGCTCTGTCTCACTAAGAGACTTCCCAAAATAATATCTAAAATATTACTTCTGGGATAGCTTGCAGAATGACATCATTCCTGGTCATCTGACTTCTAGTTGCCATGCAACCCCCCATTCTGGAAGCTGGCAGGATTTAGCACCTACCTGTAAAAATAAACACACACAAGGTATTTGCTCAGATCTGTGTCAGGTGCTAGAAATCATAAAACAATTTCATAACTCCATGCTTCCAGAGTAGTAATTAGTTCACCCCAAAGTCAATAGAGAAAGCTTCCTGTTACAGACTTTGTGTTTCTGGCTGCATTGAAACCTGTGAGATAGTTCTTTATGGTCTAGCCCGTAAAGTGATTTAATTTCAGATATATTTTGAAGTTTGATGGACTGAGGTTAATTTTCCAGTTTCTTCTGTTAAAACATACATTTAAACAGTTACAACAGTGCATGTACATTTCTGTTCTCTCCAGTAGGGCACACTGTGGACACCTTTCAAACACAAGCACTTTACAAATACCATTTCAACAGAAACATCTGTACAAATCAGTTTGATATACACATGACATACAGTTCTAATACATTTTTAACACAAGCATCTTGTATAAATCAGTTTGATATTTACAAGTGATGTATAATTATTTACAAAATTCCAGCTAGCTGTGCTGGCAATAACTCCTATCATCACACTGCTCACTCCTTCGAAGTATCAAACTAGTTTATCAAGTGACCCTTGAGAAACATTGCTTGAAAGGAATGAGCCTATCTGGGAATACATTACCCCATACCATGTCTTGACAGCCCATCTGCATTGGCATTGCTAACCCCATGACTGCGGTGCTGCACTGTCATATCATATACCTGCAACCATAGGCTCCACCTTAGTAACTTGGCATTTTGCTGGCTGCCTTGATGTAGCCATGTTAAAGGACTGGTGTCTGTAACAACAGTGAATTTCCTTCCATACAGATAAGGCTTGAAGTTTCTGCAGTGTCCATACTATGGGTAGACATTCCTTTTCTACAGCTGCATAGCATTTCTCCCTGGGTTGGAGCCTATGGCTGAGATATACCACTGAGTGTTCTTCTCCCTCTGAGGAAACCTGGCTAAACACAGCCCCCACCCCATGATTTGAAGCATCCACCTGCACAACAAATTATTTGCTGTAATCTGGACTGGCTAACACAGGGGATCCTCCCAATCCTCCTTTAAGCTTCTGGAATGCCTGCTCACATGCTGGGGTCCACACTACCTTATGTAGCCTGTTTTTCTTTGTCAGGTCTGTGAGGGGGAGCAGCTATGTTACTATAATTGGTGAAAAACTTTCTATATTACCCCACTGTCCCTAAGAATGCCCTCATCTGCTTTCTGGTAACAGGGGCACAACATCCCTTTATGGCTTCCACTTTGGCAGGTTCTGGCCTGAGCTTACTACTCCCCGCTTTTTGTCCCAGGTAGGAGACCTCTGCCATACCTGACACTTACTGGGCTTAGTGGTCAACCCTGCCTCTGTAGTCTTCCCAGCCCCTCCCTGACATGCTGCGGGTGTTCTTGCCAGGAATGGCTGTAGATGGCAATATCATCCAGGTAAGCAAGGGCAAAATCTCTTGCTCCTGCTAGGATATGATCTGCCAGCCTCTGGAAAGTCACTGGGGCATTTTTTCATCCCAAAGGGCATCTTCATGAACTCATACAAGCTGAAAAGAGTCACAAAGGCTGACTTCTCTCCAGCGTTGGGAGTCAAGAGCACCTACCAGTAGCCCTTGGTAAGATCAATAGTGGTCAGATACTTAGCCCCACCCAGCTGCTCTAGGGCTTCATCTGTCCTAGGCATGGGCTAAGCATCTGACTCTGTGTGATTATTTGGTTTCCTGTAGTCCACACAAAACCTGGTGCTGCCATCCTTCTTTGGTACCACCATCACTGGGGAGGCACAGGGACTACTGGACTCCTGGATTAGCCCAGTTCCAGCATTTCCTGTATCTCCTCCATCAGAGTCTGTTTCACTCTGTCAGGGAGCCTATAAGGGGCCTGCTTAACAGGCCTTTGGGGTACTGTATCTCCATGGTGCTACACCAGGTGGATACACCCTGGTTTTCCAGTGAAAATACTCCTAGGCTCCTGTAACACTGCTCGGATTTCTCGAACCTACGTAGGGAACAGCTGCTGAGACATTGCTACCCCTTCCACTGAGGTGTCACTCTGAGCCTTACTGAGGAGATCAGTCACCAAATCCCCCTCAAACTCCTCCTGCCATCCACTGCAAATACTCAGCACAAGGGCCTCTATCATGGTAAGGTTTCATCATGTTAATGTGGTACAGTTTGTGCCCCTGCCTCCTGTCTAGCAGTTCTACCATGTAGTTAATATCACTGACCTTTCTTACCATTTTGAAGAGTCCCTCCCAAGCTGCCTGTAGCTTATTGTGTCTAACAGGAATGAGAACCATAATGTGCTGCCCCAGAGTATACTCTCTGGCTCAAGCATTCCTGTCATACCAGACCTTATTCTGCTGTTACGCTTCTGCCAGGTTCTCCTGGGCCAAGCCCATGAGTTTCCTGAGCCTTGTCCTGAGGTTTAGGACATATGCCACAACAGACTCTTTGTGGGATTCACACTCACCCTCCCACTCATTGTGAATCAAATCTAGAGGCCCCCTCACCTGATGCCCATGCAGCAACTCAAAGGGTGAAAAACCTGTGGATTCCTGGGGTGCCTCTCTGTATGCAAACAGCAGATGGGACACTCTCTCTTCAACTGGTCTGCAAATGCCTGCAGCATGGTCTGTAGTGTAGAGTTTAACCTCTCCACAAGACCATTAGTCGGGATGGTAGGGGGTAGTCGTTAGGTGCTTCACCCCACAGTGCTTCCACAGACAAGCCAGCAGGTCTGACATGAAATTGGCACCCCTTCCAGTCAGTATTTCCCTCAGGAAACCTATCTGGCTGAAAATCTCTAACAAAGCATTTGCCACCTTTTCAGCCTCAATGGAGGACAGGGCCACTGCCTCAGGGTATCTGGTAGCATAATCTATTATCACTAAGATATACTTCTTCCCTATGGAACTTGGAGTACTCAGAGGGCCCACAATATTCATATGAAATGGCTCCTCAATCACAAGCAAAGGCACCAAAGGAGCTTTGGCCTTGTCTCTTGCCTTGCCTACTTCTAGGCACTGCTCACAGGTCCTGCAATAGGTAAAATTTTGGTGATGTCAAGCTTTTTAAATGGATGAGTTATGTGTTCCCATTCAACTTTGAAGAAGCCATTCTATATTGGTGAAAGCACTAAGTGTGTGGGATTTTTTTGTTCATCATCCTTGTGTCTTGACATTAAAGTAGAGTAACTTGGAGCTGCTTGGGTCTTTTTTTGCTTTTTCAGTCAGTTGTTGTTTTTTTCCCTTTTGGGAACTTTTTTGACCCTGTTAAATCCCAGGCCAATAATAGTTCTGCATAATACATCTCTTGGTATGCTTTATGCCCATATGACCTACAAAGGGAATGTGATGGGCTATGGCTAGAAGTGCCAGACAGTAGGATCTGGGCACTACAAACTGCTGTATTCTACCCCTCTAGCCCTCCCTCAGGGGTCCATTTTCTATATAGTAATCCTTTGTTCTAGTATACAGAATCCTCTTTTCCTTGAGAACCAGGCACTTCCCTGGCAACCCCCCTCAAGCCTTGTAATGTAGGGTCTGAGAGCTGAGCATGTCTCAGCTCTGTCTTTGTAACACTTCCCAGCTCCACTTCCACAGGAAATTTGTTAGCCTCTGATAGCAGTGCCTCACTGTCAGCCTTGGTACTACTACTCACCTCTGCCCTTGCAGTCACTCTGTCCAAGGGAACATCAGTACCCACCAGCAGCTGTGGCTCACCTTCAGTCTCACTGCTACAGGGTAGCTCCCTGCTTGAAGTAGCCACCTTACCAGTCCTACCATCAAGTGCATGGTCTGTCTGGGCCCCCCCCCCCCTTCTCCAGGCTACCAGACCCATATGCCTGTCTCCAAGCCTGACTGCATGTAACTGCATGCACACAAGGTACTGCATTATCAAAATCATTCCCAATCAGGACATCTGTAGGGATACCCTTAAAAAGTGGTGACCTGACACCCAGTCACCCACCTATGAAAATAAGTGCTTACCTCAGCAATATAATCACACACACTTTTATCTGCCTTGCATCTATGCTCATGATCATCTATAGTCAGGCACACTGATGTCCCACTCACCAGGCTAAACAAGGAGAAGGTTACTGTCAGCTGCCTGTCAGGTGCCAGGATCCACCACATAACCCATACACTCAGGTCACTCCACAACAAGTACAAATATGACTGTCATTGTCCATGTTGGTGTAAATTACCTGAGCTGTACCTCCCTGGACTACATGAAACGAGACATGGAAGAGCTCTCCGATCTTGTAGCCCAGGCAGGTATGACCTAGCCCTGAGTAGCATTTTGCCATAGCCCAGAATGATACCACAGTACAAGGACAAAATGATTGACTTCAACAATTGGCTAAGATTCTGGTGTCATTCTAAGGGGATCCAGTATCTGTCTGCTTGGGATGGCATGGTCGACAGACCACAATGCTTTGCCACAGATGGCCTGCACCTGTCGCCCCTGGGATTCTGTATACTGGCTAAGTCTCTTGCTGCCCCTATAGTGCCTTTTTTAGGCAAGGTTCAAATAAAGTCACCACCATAACAGGGACAGGCAGGCAAAAACTGAGGGTAATGCTACTCAATGCTAGAAGTCTAAATCTCAAAATGCACTTACCTGAGGCACTCCTTAAAATGGAGAGCATCGATATCTGTGCAGTGACTGAGACCTGGTTCAAGGCTCCAGAGAGCACCCCCTGCACTACCAGGCTATAACTCATACCACACATTTCAGCCATGTAACCTGGACCGAAACACCAAAGGTGGAGGTGTGTCCATATTCATTAAGGATAACCACACCTCCAGGCTAGTTGCTCAGCATAATGCATCCGAGGTTATCCAAGTGTAACTAACTCTGGGAAAAACTGCAATCCAAATTGTAGCTTGCTACAGATCCCCCACCATGCCCCAGGATTCCCACTCCTCTTTTCTTGATGTACTGGAAAATATTAGGGTTCAACCAAACACCCTAATAATGGGCGACTTCAACTACCCCACCATTAACTGGGAAAACTACTTGTGTACCAACTCCTTAGCTCAACGCTTTCTGGAATTCATAAACTCCAATGCCCTGGATCAGTGTATCCACACTCCCATCAGGGGCAACAATATCCTAGACCTAGTCATTACCAACATGAGTGACTGGTGTTCCACACCTGAAGTCAACTCCTCGTTGGTCCAATCTGACCATAAGCTAATCCCCCTTGATATCCACATCCCACCCTCACCCCCCATTAAGGAAACCACAGTAAAAAATTTCTCCAAAGCCAACTTCATGCTTCTTCAGACAGAAGTGGTGAACTTCATGACACCCATGCAAATGGGCAATACAGTTACAACTGCTGGATCCTACACAAATGCACTCTATAAGCACTTACACGAGTACATGTATCATGCTATCCCAAACAGAACCAAGACGCTATCCTCCAAAAAAGGAAGACAATCTGGTGGTCCCCTGCCATAAACAAACTGTATAACAGAAGGAAGAAACTGTTGCAAAAGACAGTAAAATCCCATGAGTGGAGGAGCTCCCTGGTCAGCCTCAGTAAGAAGCTGAAATCCCTTATAAGATCCTCCAAAGCTAGCTACAAAAACAAAATTGCCACTAATTCCAAGGACAACTACAAAGCATTCTATAGCTATGTCAAGAATCTCGATGGCAACACACAGATCTGCTCTGAGTTACAACACAAAGGCACGAAAATTAAAGAACCAACTGATATTGCCAACATCCTGGCAGATAGGTTCAGTGCTAACTTTACCCCCCTCTCACCCCCTAAAGGGCCCATATCTATACAGGAAGAATGCAGAGTCCCTGTAATCACAACTACACAGGTAAAAGCTGCACACTCTAAAGCCAAAAACACAGCATCCATGGGACCAAACAACATCCCAGGCTGCGTTTTACATGATCTTCACAATGAACTGGCTCCCCACTTAAGCACCATGTTCAATAATAGCCTTGCATCAGGCTTTGTGCCCACTGAATGGCACACAGCAACAGTTATCCCACTCCACAAAGGGGGAGCCACCACGGATCCCTAGAACTATCGACCTATTAGCCTGACAAGCCTGGTCTGCAAGGCAATGGAACGTATCATCATGGAACTCATAAACAAAGACATTGGTAACCTCCAAACTCTGGATTCCACCCAGTTTGGGTTTGTGAAAGGCAGATCATGCCTCCTGAACCTGATCGACTTCTTTGAGGCAGTCACCAAAGCCGTAGATGAAGGTAAGGTGGTTCACACAGCCTATCTTGACCTCGCCAAGGCTTTCAACACCATCCCCCATTCTGGAATTATAGCTAAACTCACTAAACTAGGTATAAATCCCTATGTCACAAGATGGGTTGCCAACTGGCTCACTGACAGAACCCACACTGTAAAAGTTGCAGACTCCAAATCTGACCTCAAAGCAGTGGCAAGTGGAGTACCACAGGGTTTCATCCTGGGACCTCTCCTGTTTGGTATCTACTTCTCTGAAGTACAGGCTAACACAGAAGGCATCTAGCTAATGAAGTTCACAGATGACTGCAAACTAGGTGCCATAGTTAAGTCCCCAAATGATGTGGACATCCTGCAGAAGGGCCTCGCTGAGACAGATGCCTGGTGTCAGAGCCATGGCCTCAAGCTCAATGCCAAAAAGTGCAGTGTCATCCCCTTTGGTAAAAACTCTGTACCCATGAACTACCACATAGGCAGCAATCTACTTAACACCGAATGCGTGATAAGAGACCTTGGGATCCAGGTGTACAGTAGTCTCTCCTTTGATAGTCACATCGCCAAAGTAGTCAGGAAGTCCTTCTATGTGGCACACCTTATCATAAATGGGTTCTCATCCAGGAAAAAAAGAGGTCATTGTTCCCTTCTACTCGACACTCATTAGACCCATTATAGAGTACAAAGCCCCTTTGGAATGTACCTCATAAGACATCTGCAGCAACTGGAAAGGCCACAGAAGTACCTCACAAAGAGGATTACTGACCTCAAACAAATGCCCTACACTGACCACCTCAAAAAACTCCAGCTTTACTCCATAGCATATCGCCTACTCTGAGGTGATCTCTGCCTAACATATAAAGCTATGTCAAACCCAGAGCTGTTGGACATGTTAAACCTAAAGAAATCCCAATCCCTCCGAGCTACACGCTCTAGGGACCTAAACCTTGTCACCACAATAAACAGGACATGTTGGAGGGATAGATTCCTCTCCCGGAGGCTTTCCATACTCTGGAATAGGCTACCCATCTATGTCAAGCAAAGTTCTTCATTAGTACTCTTCAAGAAAAATCTTGATGAGTGGATGGGAAATAGGAAATACACCCCGGGGATCACTTCTGTGTCTCTGCTCGACAGCGGCACAGGAAAATAACTTTCTTGGGTGGTGTAAGCCAGTGAACCTTGTTGGCTAGGCTTACATAGGCCCTTGAGCCAATAGCCTAGTACCTACCTATGAACCTATGAAACTTTTTTTCTATAAGCTTCAGGTGTTAACTTAAAACACTCTAAACATTTATTTCCTTTGTTATAGTCTAAATAATCAGTATCAGACAATTTAGAAACAGCAGTTACAGCTCTAGCATGGAGTAAGGGGGTGAGGAAATATACCCAGAGCCCTCAGTCAACATTATACTGTTTGCATACTCTTTCGAATATATGAATAAAACTATTAAAGTAATCACCTTCTTGGTACTGAGGAAGAAGTTTAATGACCTTTATTGCTTCTGGGGTTCGGTTACTCCCTTCCCCATTACCTCCATGACCCTGGTGAAGAGTCAGCATTTATTTTTCATGTTGCCTCTGCCTCACATTTTCTTTGGCTTCCAGATGTCACAGTCTCTCTGCTGATTCTAATATTATTTGTTTCTCCTTTTCTTTAGCCTCCAAATGTCGCAGTCTCTCTGCTGATTCTAGTTCCAAACATTTGGCCTCCAGTTTAAATCTCTTTAACTCCAGATGGATTTTTAAGTCCTCTAAGGAAAAGTTGAGCTGTTCATTTTCTGAGAGCTGTACATCCCCAAGGTCAGTCTGTCTGTCTTCCTGGTTGCTGGTCTGTGATGTAGTTTTCATTAAGGCTGCAATCATTTCCAATGTAGTTAATTTGCCTCTGCCTCACATTTTCTTTGGCTTACAGATGTGTTCGTGTCTCTGCTGATTCTAATTTGATCTGTTTCTCCCTTTATTCAGCTTCCAAATGCCACAGTCTCTCTGCTGATTTTAGTTCCAAATGTTTGGCCTCCAGTTTAAATCTCCTTAACTCCAGATGGATTTTTAAGTCCTCTGAGGAAAAGTTGAGCTGTCCATTTTCTGAGAGCTGTACATCCCCAAGACCAGTCTGTCTGTCTTCCTGGTTGCTTTTCTGTGATATAACTTTGATTAAGGCTGGAATCATTTCCAGTTTAGTTAGCTCAGATTGCACCATTCCTCTGGCTTGGCAGATGTCAGCCAACTGGCTCCTTGTCAGCTTGCCATAATCCTCTGCTGACATCCTTGCCTGCTCTCCCTGGCTAACTAAGCTAACAAAAAATAAATAAAACTATTGTGATATGAAACTCTGAAAGTCTGCTGTGTGGCTGATTGAGAGTAGAAACACCTTCTTTAGTGACCACTACTTACAGGCTACAGGAGTTCAGTATCCACACCACTGTTCACCAATGCATGATGTGGTGATCCTACAACTGCCATCCAATAGGTGACACCCCACCTCTGGGCCAGTAATCAAGGAACCGCAATCCTCACCACTAGCACCTGTGGGGAATGCTCACTGGGAGGATAATGGGTACACACACAGTAACTCCTGATGCAGGTCTCTGCATCAAGCACAATCAAGCACAATTTCCCTTAAGAGCACATAGGGAACACAGTCAATCCAAGGTTGGTTTCTCCTTCTTTCTTCAGCTCCCCAATAAGACTCCTCACTGGCATAGCTATAGAGTTGAGATCTCAGCTGAGTGACCAAGCCAAGACCTCCAGCACTCTCTCTGCCCAGCCAGTGCTTCATGTCCCTGCCCAAGTAACTGACACACACACACATTCTTGGAGATTTGATTTACAGAGACACACACGCACATGCACACACACACACACACACACACACACACACACACACACACACACACACACACACACACACACACACACACACACACACACACACAAGGCTGACACAGGTTTACTAGCTATGCCCCCATCTGTCCAGACTATAAGGTGGTTAGCACTGCCATCAGACACTCCTGCCAGCTACCTTAGGGCCCTTACAAGGGTCCACATATATTGAGTGAAATTAATATTAATACAAAGAGCAAGGCTATTAGGAGTGGCCCACAAACTGTCACCAAATAAATATGCAAGTACTCTCAAAATGTAAACATCTCTGTACAGATCAGCGACAATGAAAGGATTAAATATATTTAATAATAAATAATAAAAGAACAAAGTACTAATATTTAAAATAATATTGAATGACAGACTCAGACAAATAAAGAAATACAATATCTAAACTAAGCTTCACTGTATTCCTGACTGAATCTAAAAGAATTTCTATTCCCTACTTACTTAATAGAGCAAGGCAGACGATGTGGTGAATGGTCTTTCTTGTTATCAGGTCCAAGACAGAATACAGAATACTCTGTCTCACTAAGACTTCTCAAAATAATATCTAAAATATTACTTCTGGGATAGCTTGCAGAATGCCATAATTCCTGACTTCTAGTTACCATGCAAACCCCCATTGCTGGAAGCTGGCAGGATTTAGCACCTACCTATAAAAATACACACAAGGGCACTTGCTCAGATCTGTGTCAGGTGCTGGAAATCATAAAACAATTTCATACCTCCATGCTTCAGAGTAGTATTTAATTCATCCCAAAGTCAATACAGAAAGCTTCCTGGTACAGACTTTGTGTTTCTGGCTGCATTGAAACCTGCGAGATAGCTTCTTTATAGTCTAGCCTGTAACGTGATTTAATTTCAGATATATTTTGAAGTTTGCTGGACTGAGGTTAATTTTCTAGTTTCCTCATTTAAAACATATACATTTAAAGGAGTTACAACAGTGCATGTACGTTTCTGTTCACTCCAGTAGGGCACACTGTGGATTCATTTCAAACATAAACACTTTACATATACCTTTTCAACACAAACATATGTACAAATTGTTTGATATACACATGACATACAGGTCTAATACATTTGTAACACAAGGGTCTTATATAAATCATTTTGATATTCACAAATGACATATAATTATTTACAAAATTCCAGCTAGCTGTGCTGGCAGTACCTCCTATCATCACAGTCTCATCTAAAGGATGGCAGACTCAGGAGTGCAGCACCCCCTTATGCTACACTGCAGTGTCAGCTATTGATCTACTGGGTATGGAAACCACAGCCTTTTGCACCAAAAGTGAGTGCACTACCTGCTGTTATGTAAGAATTTGGAAAACCAAAAACCTCCAGGGCCTTAAATAACTACTGCCAATTTCAGTAGTCAAAAGCTTTTTCAGTGTTTCAGACAAGTACTGCTAAATCCCAGTTATTAATACGTACATAATCAATTAATCTTATTGTTTTCTAGTAATAAACCAAGTTTCATCCTCATCTGCTAGAAGCAGCAAAAAAAAAAAAAACAAAAAAAAAAAAAATACAAATCGGCCTTGTCTTGTTTCATTAAGAGAACTTTAAAGGAAATGCACAGACTAATGTTCTCTTGAACATTTTATGTAATAAGCGAACTGTTAACATACCATTCCAGGAAGTAGGAATAAGATTCTAATTGTATTTGAATAAATGAATGACATTTTTGAAAAAATATATAAATCTCAACAATTATTCCATCTGTATCTGGGCTTTATTATCTTTACAAATAGTTTTATGATTTGTTAATTTAATTTTATGTTAATTATACATTTTGTACAATTACTGATATTCTGCTTTGAATGCTTATTTTCTATGTTCTTACTTAAAATTAAATCATTAAGGCTTTATCAAAGTGTTCATTACATATTTCATAAATATTTCATAATATTTTCTGAATGCCATCAAGATATTTGCTATGTCTATAACTTTTAGTTGCTCTGGGAAGTTTAATAGATTTTATTTGACTTGATCTGCTACAATACTAGAACTACTTGTTAGAATGAGCAGGTCCTTTGGACTATAACATATAACTTCAGTTTTAACTTTTCTAATGTTATTGATATTTTATGATGTAAAGTTGATTGTTATTTTTGTTTAAAGTCTAAATTAAGTCTAGAAAAATATTTTATCCATTTGGAATTTTAACTTAACAACATTTAAATCATCACGACCAAATGATAGTTGTGGATCAGGGCTAAAGATGACATCACTACCACAATACCATTGCAAAAAATGGCAGTTAGGTGAGGTGTATGGCCCAAGTTAACATTTTTGCACTTTCTCTCTTTTTCAGGTATGCTTTCAATTGTGGTCTGCATTTGAAATAGGCAAGGGGATCTTTTAAGGTGAGTGGAAGCAATTTTTGGTATTGGTGGTATTAATGCCACTGAACTATTAAATATGCTGGCTATCATCATTTTGTCTTCTTATGCAGGAGGCAAACCACTTGATTTACTTTACTCCTCCAGCTTTTCACAAGACCAAGACTTTCCTTGCTAAATTATTAAACTTGATGCAAACCATAATTTATGTCCCAAAAAAACACGTATTAACCTCAGCAACCCTCATGAAGGACAATATTATCAAAAAAGTACATTACATTAATTTCAGCAAAATACAATACAAATTCCCAGCAATTACTATAACATAGCTCATACTTGTTAATGGGGCACCCCACCATTTCCAATAACCAAAGTTTTTTTTTTTGCTTTTGGTACACATGAGAATACTGTTGTGTGAGACAGCAAGGTAAATGTAATAAACTACTCTCGTGTACTTCCTCTTCCACCATGTCTCCTTGTTGTCCTTCCTCTGTCCAGATGTCATACCAAGCACCTTTCTAGTCAATACTACCCTTTGATACATCAGTTTACATCAAGAAAGAGTTATTCCCCAGTTATGGAACTTTGAAATCTTTTGGCCTGCCAAAGCAAGACCCTTACCTTAATCAGTCTGTCAAGTTAATATGTGTAGTGATTCCCCAGTCATATATTCAATAGAGCTAGTAAGGGAGATGGCTAGAAAGGTGCTTGGTATGACATCTGGACAGAGGAAGGACGACAAGGAGACATGGTGGTGGAAGAGGAAGTACAGGAGAGTATACAGAGAAACAGGTTGGCAAAGAAGAAGTGGGATTGTCAGAGAGATGAAGAAAGTAGACAGGAGTATAAGGAGATGAGGTGCATGGCAAAGAGAGAGGTGGCGAAGGCTAAGGATAAGGCATATGAAGAGTTGTATGAAAGGTTGGACACTAAGGAGGGAGAAAAGGACCTGTACCAATTGGTTAGACAGAGGGACCGAGCTAGGAAAGATGTGCAGCAGGTAAAGATGATAAAGGATAATGAGGGAAACATACTCACAAGCAAGGAGAGTGTGTTGAGGAGATGGAAAGAGTACTTTGAGGGGTTGATGAATGAAGAGAATGAGAGGGAGAGAAGGTTGGATGATGTGGCGATAGTGAATCATGAAGTATAATGTATTAGTAAGGGGAAGTAAGGATAGCTATGAAGAGGATGAAGAATGGAAAGGCTGTTGGTCCAGATAACATACATGTGGAAGCATGGAGGTGTTTAGATGAAATGGCAGTGGAATTTTTAACCAGATGGTTTAATGAAATCTTGGAAAGTGAGAGGATGCCTGAGGAATGGAGAAAAAGTGTTTTGGTACCGATTTTTAAGAATAAGGGTGATGTGCAGAGCTGTAGTAACTACAGAGGGATAAAATTGATCAGTCACAGTAGGAGGTTATTGGAAAGAGTAGTGGAAGCTAGGTTAAGAAGGGACATGATGATTAGTGATCAGCAGTATGGTTTCATGCAGGGAAAGAGCACTACAGATGCGATGTTTGCTCCAAGAGTGTTGATGGAGAAGTACAGAGAAGGTCGAAAGGAGATGCATTGTGTTTTTGTAGACTTAGAGAAAGCATATGACAGGGTGCCTAGAGAGGAGTTGTGGTATTGTATGAGGAAGTTGGGAGTGTCAGAGAAGTATGTAAGAGTGGTACAGGATATGTACGAGAGTAGTGTGACAGTGGTGAGGTCTGCGGTGGGAGTGACAGATGCATTTAAGGTGAAGGTGGGGTTACATCAAGGATCAGCTCTGAGCCCTTTCTTATTTGCAATGGTGATGGACAGGTTGACAGACGAGATCAGACAGGAGTCCCAGTGGACTATGATGTTTGCAGATGACATTGTGATCTGTAGTGAGAGTAGGGAACAGGTGGAGGAGACCCTGGAGAGATGGAGATATGTTCTAGAGAGAAGAGGAATGAAGGTCAGCAGGACTAAGACAGAATATATGTGTGTGAATGAGAGGGAGGATAGAGGAATGGTGAGGATACAAGGAGTAGAGGTGGGGAAGGTGGATGAGTTTAAATACTTGGGATCAATAGTTCAGAGTAATGGTGAGTGTGGAAGAGAGGTGAAGAAGAGAGAACAGGCAGGATGGAGTGGGTGGAGAAGGGTGTCAGGAGTGATTTGTGACAGACGAGTACCAGTAAGAGTGAAAGGGAAGGCCTACAAGAGGGTAGTGAGACCAGCTATGTTATATGGGTTGGTGACAGTGGCATTGACAAAAAGGCAGGAGTTAGAGCTGGATGTGGCAGAGTTAAAGATGTTAAGATTTGCACTGGGTGTGACGAGGGTGGACAGGATTAGGAATAAGTATATTAGAGGGTCAGCCCAGGTTGGAAAGTTTGGAGACAAAGCCAGAGAGGCAAGATTACGTTGGTTTGGACATGTGCTGAGGAGGGATGCTGATATATTGGGAAAAAGATGCTAAGGATGAAGCTACCAGGTAACAGGAAAAGAGGAAGGACTAAGATAAGGTTTATGGATGTGGTGAGAGAGGACATGCAGGTGGTTGGTGTGACAGAGCAAGATGCAGAGGACAGGAAGAAATGGAAACAGATGATCCGCTGTGGTGACCCCTAACGGGAACAGCTGAAAGAAGATGATGATGATATTCAATATCTCTTCTCAAGTGACTTTTTTTGTAATGTAAATGTATTACAGCTACAAATGCATAGAATATCAGCCAAGCAAACAGCAATCATATTTCCCAAGACAGTTACACAGATGGCCACTACTTTCTTTCTTAACATTTCATCTGTAAGAGTAAAGATGAATACAATTACCTGCTTTTTCCTTTTACATTCATATCCTTAAGTGTAACATTCAAAGCACATAGTATTCATTTTCACAATAAATTCCATTCCTCCACTACTGTCCTACATACTCCTTATCCATCTAAAGTACTATACATGAAATTGTAGAAAAAAGTAGAACATATAAAATGTTTTGAGGAAGTAACTGCAGTTTGCATTCTCTCTTTTTAGCATATCTTATATCTTAACAGAATAGAATACTTGTACCAAGTCTCATAAAGACTCTTCTAAACAAAATTATCAGTATCAGTTAACTTGAACATTTTAGATAAAGCAGCTGCATTAAACACAATTGTAATCAATCTGAATGATACAGTTCGCACAGTGTCTTATTTATCCAGTTGTTTCTCAAAAGGGGTTACGTGAAGGAAATTAACATTGTTGCAACTTTTCTCATCCACTAAAGAAAAGGTACATATATACTCTTCCTTTCTTTTGGAATAGAGTTTCCAGTATGCTAGTCAGAAATTAAAATACTTTCCTTCCTCCTATAAAATATTCGATTCCCTCTACTACTTAAACCCTTCTCTGTTAACATGCTGTATATGAAAATATGTCAATGGCAAAAAAGCTGAATGAGTATAATCTTCAGCAAAAGCAAGAAAACTGCAATCAACCTACATGCCAGATCAGGTTTGCTTCTAAATCCTGAAACCAAAATACTGAGACCAAAATCTTGAAAGTTCAAAATACTGAAAACTCAAAATACTGAATCTCATAATATTGAAAATGCACAGGAAACCAACACTCGTTGGCAGCTGGTGACTTCAAATCAAAGGGGGCTGCAGGAGACAGCTGAATGGGTGGGGTCAATTGGGAATGAGTGTGGCCAACTAGAAAGGAGAGGAGCTATGCTCAAAACCTCAAAAACTGTAACTTTAATTAAATACTCTGCCCTGGGTGCCAAACCATCATTATGAGAGTCCAAATCAAGACAAAATGAAGTGTAGAAGAAAAAACATATTTCAATCCATTGGCTGCATGACAGCTTACTTAATATCTAGATGGAAACAAAAAGGTTGTGAGGCATGAAAAAATAAATTACTTTTTAAATACATTACTGGAATGCTAGTCAAAATCAAATATAAAAAAAAAAACAAGCAGCACTCATCTCAAACCACTTCTCCTTGCACTGCAGTTCTAATTATAATTTATATTCAGCTTTATTAAAGTACCAAGTAACATGCTGAAAGTAGCAATCTCTGTGATACCCCCACTTGTAAAAATGTTTCTTATCCAAAAAAGACCTGCTGCCTGACAACAACTATCTACTTGTTTCATGGGGAAAACATGATCAAAGTAAAAAATGAAACGCAAACAGGAAACAAGCTCAACATACATTGCTTAAAGGTTTACTGCACAGGATAAGGAGCACACACGATAGATTGGCATTCTGTTTAGTTTGCAGGTAAAGCCTGTAATGAGCTCTTAAAATAATGTAATCCTGTCCTTTATTACAAATACTGTCATATGCATTTCAATACCCAAGGCTTATATGTTATCTAGTTATGTAAGTATTCTCTGCATGGCAACAACAGAAAGGCTTTCAATGTTGGCAATTCTTTAACAGTATGCTTATTAAAACTTACTTGCATCTTACAATCTCAGACAAGCTTACCAGATGGTCATTAAAGCATTGCTACTTAAACACAGAGCAACAGGCACTTTCAGAAGAATAATAATAAGCATAAATCAACAGTATGACAATATGACAGAAACCAGAACATTCTGCAAAATCAAGGACAGATGAAAAGCCATTGTAGTACTTGTGTCTACCTTGGATGGGGGGATAGTCTGCACATTTACACTGCATAATTGCTCATTGCCTTGCTTGGACACATCCAGAGTCACTACATGGGGGAGTGGGGTGCAACAAGCATGTCACAATTTGAAATGTCTATGGCTGACTGTGATGGCCCTAACACATTTGTCATATCTCTCAACCTCAGAGCAAGAAATCTGGACAAAGCCATACATAGAAGTGGGACAAAGGCCCAAAAATAAGGACAATTTTTAAATATTGCTCTTATAAACTTAGAAAGATAATAGAATAGTAGGTCTTGCATTAGTATGAATTTTCTGAAGGGTATGAAATCTGAAACTGAAATGTCTGTCATTATTTTTTAACTTCAGTCTTTAATGATTTGCCACTAATTTGCCAAAAAAAGCACAATTTTATGAAAAATGGACCAAAAATGTGATTAAAAAATATAAAATAGCCACACAATACAGCTGGGAACCTGTCAAAGAAGGGACACTTTTTAATATTAGTACTGCTAACTTGAGCAGTTGACAAAATAAAATAATCTACATGCATTTCTGAAATAAAAGTAATCTATAACTGATTATTACAGTTATTTATTAATTGTAAACCCTCCATGTTTTCTTTCAAAATTGCCATTTTGCGGAGGGATTATTAGGGGAAGAGCAACATTTTGAGCCAAAATCGGGGACAGTTGAGAGGTTTGGATATGCCTAATTCTATAAAGCAATTTATTTGCATGTACCTCTCAACCTGTTAATGCAGGAAATTTGGACAAGGCCAGATACATGGGGGGAACATACAAACAGTACTAAAAATTGCTCTTGTATAAACTGAGACAGTTGATCAAATAACAGGTCTTGCTTTAGCATGCATTTTTCTGAAGGTTATGAAGTCTGAAACTCAGTGTCTGTCATTATTTAGTGACTTCATTCCTAAATGATTTGACAGAAAACCACAAATTTTATGAGTAACAAACCAAAAATAAGAAGCAAAAATCTATTCATTCTGCAAAAATCTGGACAGTTGAGAGGTATAGTTCAGCCGGGGCTGTCTGCGTTTGCTGTCCTTCCCCCCCTCACAAAATCATGGTCGAATGGAGCTTCCCCCCTACAGCCATTCCAATGAACCATTACTTGGCTATTTCACCCCATTTACCATAAACACTAATGTGCATACTGCTTTACTTCTGCGATGATTTGGACTTCATTTGAAAGTTTTATTTTGCATTTTACAGTGCAAACACTAATAGATATCATATCTGCTAAACAAAGCAATGCAGTCTCACAATGAGAACAGACATAGCATTAAAACTTCTCTACCCTTGAAAACTCACATTCACTGAAACAGCATTGAAACCCACATTCAAAGAAAATACATTTTGCCAGTGGCAGATTAACTTTGGGTTTGGGCTGTTTTCAAATCACAGGCCCCTTGCACACGAAACATACACATGCTCTTTCATGCACTTTCCTGATTGTATTAAATTATATTCCTTGTACAATACAGTACAGTTTTAGAGGGTGTTTTAAATTTATCATTTTGAATTTTTTCCAGTAAACAATGAAATAAAATGCATGCACCAGTAATGACAAAACTGCCCAATTCAGAACATTTCCATCATAAAAGTCTACTCAAACTTCTACAGTCCACCAGTATCAGTACATATGCACAATCTCCGAAGAAGTAAAAGTCATCTAAATAATTCCACAATAAAGAGACCTGTAACTAGTGAAGAGGTTGCTGCTAGCAAACAACTTTGTATTTCATTGTTTCATCTACAAATAAAGTGCCTGTTACCCTTGAGAAATAAATTGCCTATCTTACACTAAAAAAGTGATAAGCTAGCAATATTGCAATAGGGAATGGATGGCAAACTGATAACAGGTTCATAGTTACTAGGTATCTTCACCAAAAAGGAGTGCAGCATCCACCCCTTTTGCAACACAGTACAGTATCAGTAATGCATCTATCTACTGTGGGAGTAGAACCCACAGCCTTCTGCATCAAAAGCAAGTATACTACCTGTTGTGCTATTAACAATGTGAGCAGACTCAGCATAAGCAGCACTAAACTTTTGCTCCCCTGCAGCTTTCAGCTCCTTGTAAAGTCTACTCACTCAGCTGTATCTCTGAACTTTGCAGCACAAAGAAATCTGGAAAAAGCCAAAGTTTATTGTGGGGGGGACAAAAGCCCAAAAACCAGGGACACATTTTAAACATTGCTTGTATAATGTTGGAAAGTTGCTAGAATAAAATGCTGTGTTACCACCATACATTTCACTGCCAAGCCTTAAACCCAGGACCATGTGCATAACAGTCAGAGCAACATACCACTATGCCAAATCAGCTGTTTTGTGAAAGAGGAAGATGGAAACTTAAATGGCTACCATTTAGTGAATTCAGTTCTCACCATAGCACAGCTGTCAACCTCTTAGCACAAAACACCTGAACAAAGCCAATAATGGGTGAATACAGCCCCCAAACATTCAGTGAATTCAGTTCTCACCATAGCTCTCAACCTCTTAGCAAAAAACACCCGGACAAAACCAGTAATGAGGGAATATAGTCCCCAAACATATTCAGTGAATTCAGTTCTTACCATAGCTCTCAGCCTTAGCACAAAAAACCTGGATGAAGCCAATAATGGGGGAATACAGTCCCAAAAATAGGGACAAATTTCAAATATCCATTTTATACACTTAGAAAATTGCTAGAATAAAAGCTTTTGTGTTACCATGCACTTTCTGAAGAATATGAAGTCTGATATTCAAATGCATGTCATTTTTAACATTTGTTAACCAGGAAAGTCTGACTTGGAACAAAAGCTAATTTTTAGCAGAGGCCCAGGGAGAAACACTCCAGACAGAAACATGTCTTTGTAAGATGGGAGGACACTAGAGGAAACAAACACAGGGAGAGTATACAGACTCCATACAAAAGGTAAGGCACCCCAGCCAAGAATCGAACCAGACAACCTGTAGCTGTTAGGCAACAATGCTACCAATGCACTACTGGCTTTGCAAGGACACAAAAATACAGAAACCACAGATTTTATGAGGAATAGAACATGTATGAGGGAAAAATCTGCAACATTTTTACAAATGGTGGTGGGTAGGGAATTCAGGCTCTTGCCACCTGGGCCCAAGGTACAGAGTTCAAGCCTTATTCTCTACCCACCACCATGTAGCACCTGGGGCATTACACACACACACACACACACACACACACACACACACACACACACACACACACACACACACACACACACTGTTGTCCATAATGGTGGCCGATCCACACACACGCACCCTACCTGTCCTCCATAATGGTGGCTGATCCACACACACACCCTACCTGTCCTCCATAATGGTGGCCGATCCACACACACACCTACCTGTCCTCCATAATGGTGGTGATCCTGCTGTTAAGTCTTCTGCCGGCCAATCCACTCTGAGCCAGCTAAGTTCTGTAATGGCCGAGCCCAACTAAATCCTCCTGTCTGTAATGGCCCATGCATGGGTCTCGTCCCGTGTGATGTGAGGAGGCTGGAGCCTGCAGGCTGCCTAAGAGAGCAGTCTGGAGCTCAGGAATGAGCATGCATGGAGTTCTGGTCTGCCTAACACAGCAGTCAGGAACCATGCACACATGTTGCGGAGTCCATGAAATTGTTTTATTTTTTAATTTCTTTTATTCATTTTTACAGGTGGGGGAGCTGTAGTCCTATAACATGAGCCACCTCTGCCAACACTTACTATATTCCAGTACAAGTACATACATTAACAAATAAAAGACAAACCGTATTATTCTTCTCCAACTGTAAACAGGGGGACAAGCCCCCCTGCTCCCACCATCACACCCCCTGCTACTTAAAAATATCAACTCGGAGATTGCACTTCATTACACTAAGATGAGTTATGTTGTAGTATAGCAAATTAGAAGGGAACATGACAAAGGTTACAAGAGACAGTCATGAAGCATGTAATGGTATGTTTGCCAATTTGTTTCTCTGGAATGCAATCTCAGAACTGATACATTTAATTACCAGGGGATGAGGGGGGCACATGGGCGGTGCTTATAGTTGAAGAGTAATATGTTTCTGTATGTACTTGTGCTGGAATATTTAGAAGCGAACCCGCCAGATCTTATGTCTTTAGAAATGAAAATTCCATGTGTTATTTATTTATCCTTTGTTTATTGGGTAAGTCCCACTATGCTAGTGGTTTCTTTTCAGGGGAGACTCAATATGGTATTAATGTTACTGGGGGAAATATGATTAGGGCATCTGAGAACTTCTCATATTCTTTTTGATAGGTGCCATGGGATCTTTTACATTCACCTGAACTGTAACCAACTTAGGCTTTATAAATAACTAAAACTCCAGCTTCTTTCCATCTCTCAAGGATACGTTCTTTTTCCATGTCCTTACTAATAAGAGTAACTAACTCTGACAATAACTGATCCTTGGCAAGCAGCGTAACTGTGATAGTAGCCAATTTGTCCCCAGTGCTCTTTTTTCAACCTGCTTAATCAAATTAGCTTCATTCTCTTCTGTGCTAACCAGTCTAGTTAGCTGTAATGCTTGTAGAAATGTGATAATTGGAAAATCTAATTCTAGCAGAAAGTTTTATATGATGTTGTTCCAGTATCCATCACAATATGTTTAATGTTGTTATATCTCCATAAATAAGGGTACATATCTTGATTCAAAAGACGTGTATGTAGGAAGAAGGCCACTTAGGAGCTTATTTATTCATTTATTTATTTATTTGCACTTTGCTGATAGGATTTGGAGTTCTACTACTATTTATGAAATTACTAAGAACAACTACAGTGAGATATTAAGTTGTAAAGTTTCTTTAAATGGAAGATAGTTATACTCTACAGTTTTCCCAAAAGTACATTTAATGCAGATGCATATTTTGTAATAAGCATTTTATGGATTTCAGGTTTTGATAATGGACAGCCGAATCAGTTCTTTAAGAGCTGCAAGAGTGCGATGTTAAGTTTTATTTGAGAGAATGGAAGGCTAAGAGTATTGTAGGATAAATTAAACATCTTGATTGAAATAGGGAACATGGTTTATCTGATCTAGCCATATGCTGCAGGCTAGTCTGGCTCAGACTAGTTTGATTTGTGTCAAATGGAATCATACAGCAGTAGATGAAAGGAATGAATGCTTCATCTGGGGGAAACTGTCATAGTGACTTTGCAAGAATTTTTCTTTGAGCTTAGTTTGGATCTCTGAAACTACAGTGGTTTATGTCCAAACTAGGAAGACTGGAATCTCCAAGTTACTCTTCATAGCTTACCAACCTGGATAGACTGATGACCAGGATAACCTAAGGCTTTGGTTGAAAACTTACACTTCAATCAAACATGGGGAACAGATATTTAAAAAGAATATGCATGTGTGCTCTGGGGTCACCCCTGAAAAGGGACCCTTGGGCCCAGTGAGCTTATTCACTTAACAAATGTATAAAATAAAATAAAATAAAAAATGAAGATGAGAAATTCTGTTTTCAGAGTAAATCCAAATGCAGTCTTTCCAAAATGGACTACCTTAAATATAGAAATATGATAGCTGGTGTTTGAGGTCAAACATGGACAACAGTAGAAGCTCAATGTAATCTTTGCAGGATTAATCCTGTGTTTGGTGGGTAACCTTTGTAGGATCAATTATATGTTTGGTGGGTAATCCTTGTAGGGTTAATGTTATATTTTGGTGTAAGATCTGATTCATTAGTTAGGAAATCACTTCTAAGATTTATAACCAAGTAATAAGTTCTAAGACTGGAGCACATGAGGGCTTCATTAGACACTGAAAGCAGTTGTCAGATGTTCTACCTAATAGGAATAAATAGGCACAACTCATTCTGGTACCAAAAGAATGTTATAAAGTCAAGACAGATGAGAAATGTTTGCATAAATAATTCTCTATATCAAGTAGACTATGGGAAATTTAACATTTCATTGGCAGTTTGATGGAGATGTAAAGTACGAGACAGAGAGAGGCTCCATTTTTATTGGGAGTACTGTTTTATGGCACAGTGGCATACAGTTGTTTCCATTGTTATTAGCAGGATATGCTGACTGGAAATAATGGTGTTACTATAAAGTACCATTACTCCTACAAACAGTATTAGTAGTATAAAAGGCCAGCACTTAAAAATGGAAGAAGCAGCAAGAACCATAAATAAAAGGCATTCTGTTTATTATGCATTATTAATATAATGCTATGACTACTATTTTAATGGAAGATACATACCAGGTGATTTCTAGAAATTAAATCTTTGTGGCATTTGTTAAAATTGATTTTCTGTTGGAAGATATGTTATTACAGGGGTGAATCTTGAAACGTGATTATGTTGAATGATAAGCCAGTTATTTCTAATATGTTCGGTATACCAAAAATACATAAGAATCTCAAATACCCCCCTATGCTGCCTGTTATGAATGCAACTAGATCAAAAACATTTCTTATTACTAAATGGATAGATGGATGTTTAAAAGATTTTACTAGTTGTATACCTCAAATTTGTAGAGAATCGTGGCACTTTTTGCAACATTTGAATGACACCCCTTTTGACAATGAAGCAATTTTTGTGACTATTGACATCAAAAATTTGTTTTCAGTTATTCCTCATGATGTGGGTTTAGATTGGTTTGAATAATATCTTAGGAAATGTAATAGTCTTTCCAATGACATGATTAATTCTATTGTGGTTCTTATGGAACTGGTTTTGACAAATAAGTTTTTGTTTTTTGATGGCCAATACTTCAAACAAAGGACTGGTGTTGCAATGGGGGCAGCTTGTGTCCCCATTTTTGCAAACCTAGTCATGGTAGAATGGGAAGACAAGTATATTTTTAGTAGTGAGTTTTGTAATTGTTGATGTTTATATCTCAGATTCTTGGATAATATATTTATTTTGTGGGTCAGTACTGAATCAAGACTCCAGGAATTTATGAGATATATCAATTCCATAACAAATTTATTACAGTTTTCACATAATTTCAGTGAAACAAAAATTGCATTTCTGGATGTCGAAATAAGAAAGGACCAATCTAATAGTAGATTTTGTTCTAACATCTATAGAAAAACTACTTTCTCAAATTCGTATCATCACTATTTGAGTATGCACCCTTATTATCGGAAAAAATCTGTAGTTAAAGGACAGATGGTTAGGTTAGCTCATATGATCACTGAAAATGAAGTATTTGAGTATGAATGTGATGTATTAGTTAACATGTTCATCAAGAGAGGTTATCCTGTTGAATTTGTTATTGAAATAAGAGATGAGGTGGTGGCCAAGAGAGGTAGAGGGGTTTATGTCCCTATTTTGAATGGTAATATAGGTGAGATATGGAACCAGTCTGGTGGGGATATAATAGCTAATAATAAAAAAATCAAATTTATTTCATCATTTACTTTAGATAGTGATGCAATAGTAGTATCAAGAAAAAAGGGGGATTTTTTTATCTAGTAGTGAGTTGAATGGCAAAGTAAAAAGTGAACCTCAGATTGTATTCAGAAAAGATAAAACATTTAAGAAATACTTGCAGTCTAGGAAAGAACAAAGGAATAAGATTGTTAGAAAGTCGTGCACTAAGTGTAGGAGATGCTTTATATGCCCTAATATTTTAGAAGTAAAAATCTCAATATTAATGGGAAGTTATTTAAAATACAAGATTATTTTACTTGTTATACAAAAGAGGTGGTCCATTTAGCACAATGCCAATCATGTCCTGCTTTTTATGTAGGCAAGACCACACAGAAATTGAGTGAGCGTGTTTATGAGCACCTTTCAGATATTAAAAATAAGAGAGATACAAATGCTTTATTTAAACACATACATGATTTTAGTGATCATGTTTTTAAGTTTTAGTTTTAGAACAGGTGAAACAAGACCTTCAGGGTAGGGTTACCAAGGAACATCTTGAACTTAGTGAATTCAAATGGCAGGTTTTGCTGAATGCAATTGTTTAGCCACGAATTAATGAGGCTTTTTCCATTAATCCCATTTTAAAGTTAAGTTATTATACTGTGGCTAATTGTAGTTAATTGATTTATGATTTGCTAATTGATTGTTTTAGAATTTGTATTTAAGGCGATTGTTTGAAGTGAATTTTGTTCTGAGGAAGTTCCAGTGTTGGGAACGAAATTGCTTAACCTATTAAACTTTGGATTTTACTTGGCTTGCCTTACAATATTTTTGGTGTCGTTGCTTCATTACCATAGGTCTTTTTTCACTTGTTTAGTTTGTGTTATCATTGGTTCTCAGTTTATATATATATATATATATATATATATATATATATATATATATATTTACAGACAAAATGCCTTAAAGGTTCTAATGACAGAGATTGCATGTGACTTTATTGTATCTTATAGAAAACTGGACCTTGACTTTGTGTATGTGTATATGTATGTATAGGTTCACAGGTTCATAGGTTGGTACTAGATTATTGGCCCTAGGGCCTGTACAAGCCTAGCCATAACAATTCCCTGGCTATTTCTTCCCTGGACCCCTGTCTAGCAGGGTGACTGATGTGATCCCCGGGGTAAATTTCGAATCTCCCATCCAGTCATCAACGTTCTTTTTGAAGAGGTCCAAAGAGGTGCTCTGCTTGACATGTATGGACAGTCTGTTCCAGAGTATGGGGAGTCTCTGGGTCAGGAACCTGTCCCTCCAGCATGTTTTGTTCATTGTGATGACAAGGGTTATGTCCCTGGAGCATGTGGCCCTGATAGATTGGGATTTCTGTAAGTGTAGCATGTCCAACAGCTCTGGGTTTGACATGAGCTTGTATGTTAAGCAGAGATCACCTCTGAGTAGATGATATGCGACAGAATATAGCTGGAGTTTTTTTATTCGGTCAGCATAGGGAATCTGCTTTAGGTCTGTGATTCTTTTAGTGAGGTGTTTCTGTAGCCTTTACAGTTGTTGCAGATGTCTTGTGAGGTACATACCAAAAGGGGCATTGTACTCTATGATGGGTCTAATGAGGGATGAGTACAGTGGGACAATGACCTCCTTTTTTCTGGATGAAAAGCCCTTAGTGATGAGGTGTGCCACATAGAAGGATTTCCTGACTCTTGTGGCGATGTGGTTATCGAAGGTGAGACCACTTTCCACCTATGTTCCTAATTCTCTTATCACACTTTCGGTGTTAAGTGTACTGCCATCTATGTAGTAATTCATGGGTACATGGTTTTTCCCAAAGGAGATAACTATACACTTCTTGGCATTGAACTTGAGCCCATGGCTCTGGCACCAAGCATCTGTTTCTGTAAGGCCCTTTTGTAGAATATCCACATCATTTGGGGATTCAGTAATGGCTCCCAGTTTGCAGTCATCTGCGAACTTTATTAGCCAGAGTCCCTTAGTGTTAGCCTGTACTTCAGAGAAGTAGATGCCAAACAAGAGCGGTCCCAGGACTGAACCCTGAGGTACTCCACTTGTTATATGTCTGGAGCTGGATTTGGAGTCAGCTACTTTTACAGTATGGGTTCTGTCAGTAAGCCAGTTGGCAACCCATCAAGTGACGTAGGGATGTATGCCCAGCTTAGTAAGTTTATCTATGATTCCAGAGTGGGGGATGGTATCAAAGGCCTTGGCGAGGTCCAGATAGGCTGTGTGGACCGCCTTACCCTTGTCCATGGCTTTGGAGACTGATTTGAAGAAGTCAGTCAGATTCAGGAGACATGATCAGGAGACATGATAGGCCCTTCATGAACCCAAACTGGGTGGAGTCCAGTGTTTGATGGTTGCCAATGTCTTTGTTTATAAGTTCCATGATAATACATTCCATGGCCTTGCAGATCAGGCTCATCAGACTGATGGGACGGTAGTTCTCAGGATCCAAGGTGGATCCCCCTTGTGGAGTGGGATAACTGTAGCTGTGCACCACTCAGTGGGCACGAAGCCTGAGGTGAGGCTATGATTAAACATGACACTTAGGTGAGGTGCCAGTTAATTTTGTAGTTCATATAGTATACAGCCTGGGATGTCTTCTGGTTCCATGGATGCTGTATTCTTAGCTTTGGAGAGTGCGTTTTTTACCTGTGTGGCCATGATTACCAGAATTTGGCAATCTTTCAGTATTGAGACGGGCCCTTTAGGGGGTGAGAGGGGGATGAAGTTGGCACTGAATTGATCTGCCAGGATATTGACAATGTCCTTGTGATCAGTATATTTAATGCCATTTTGTTGTAGCTCAGAGCAGATCTGAGCATTGCCATTTAGATTCTTGGCATAGCTATAGAATGCCTTGTAGTTGTCTTTGGAATCTTTGGCAATTTTATTTTTGTAACTAGCTTTGGAGGATTTTATGAGGGACCTCAGTTTCTTACTGAGGCTGGTAAGGGAGTTTTTTGCATCCTGAGATTTTCCTCTTTTCTGCAACAGTTTCTTCCTTCTGTTGTATAGTTTGTTTATGTCAGGGGACCACCAGATTGGCTTCATTTTTTTGGAGGAGAGTGTCTTGGTTCTATTTGGGATGGCACGATTCAAGCACGAGTGGATGTGCTCGTACAGTGCTTTAGTACTGGATTCAGCAGTCGAACTTTCAGTTCCCATCTGCATGGGTGTTATGAAGTTTGTCACTTCTGACTTGAGTAGCATGAAGTTTGCCTTGGAGAAGTTTTTTACGGATGTTTCCTTACTGGGATGGGGGTGGGATGTGGATGTCAAAGGTGATTAGCTTATGGTCAGACTTAACCAACGATGGGGTGACCACTGGTGTGGAGTATAGATTTCCCATGTTGGTAATGACCTGGTCCAGGATATTGGAGCCCCTGGTGGGACTATGGATTAGTTGATCCAGGGCATTGGAATTTATGAATTCCAAGAACCGTTGAGCAAAGGTGTTGGCACATGAGTAGTTTTCCCAGCTAATGGCAAGGTAGTTAAAATCACCCAGTATCAGGGTGTTTGGTTGTATCTTAATATTTTCCAGTATGTTTCAAAAGGTGTAGTGAGAATCTTGGGACATGGTGGGAGATCTGTAGCAAGCTACAATTTGGATTGCAGTCTTACCTAGTGTTAGTTGCACCTGGAGAATTTTGGATGCATTGTGTTGGGCAACTAGCCTGGAGGTGTGAATATCCTTGGTGAATATGGACACTCCTCCACCTTTAGTGTTTTGGTCCTGGTTTGGTGGCCGAAAAGTGTGGTAGGAGTTGTAGCCTGGTATTGCAGGGGTGCTCTCTGGAGCCTTGGATCAGGTCTCAGTTACTGCACAGATATCGATGTTCTCCATTTTTAGGAGTGCCTCTAGAGAGTGCATTTTGAGGTTTAGATTTCTAGCATTGTGTAGCATTACCTTCAGATTTTGTATACTGTTACAGTGGTGATTTTGTCCTTTGAGCCTTGCCTAAAAAAGGCACTATAGGGGTGGCAAGAGCCTTAGCCAGTAACCTGAATCCCAGGGGCGACAGGTGCAGACCATCTCTGGCAAAGCATCATGGTTTGTCGAACATGTCGTCCCAGGCAGGCAGATACTAAATCCTCTTTAAATGACACCAGAAGCTTAGCCAATTGTTGAAGTCAATCATTTTGTCCTTATACTGTGGTATCATTCTGGGCGAAGGCAGGATGCTACTCAGGGCTAGAGTCATACCTGCCTGGGTCACATGATCCAAGAGCTCTTCCATGTGTCTTTTCATGTAGTCCAGGGAGGTACGTCTCAAGTCATTCACTACAACCTGGACAATGACAGAGTCGTATTTGTACTTGTTGTGGAGTGACTTGAGTGCATGTGTTATGTGGCAGATCCTGGCACCCGACAGGCAGCTGACTGTAATTTTCTCCTTGTTCAGCCTGGTGAGTGGGACATCAGTATGCCATACTATAGAGTCACCTATGACTAAAGTGTTAGGTACGTTGTCTTGCCTTAGGGGCTGTTTTTGGGTGGCACACTGGTGTTGTGAGCTATGTGATACTTTGGTTGTGATTGGTGCTTGTTTGCATTTCAGCTTCGGAGGTATTTGTTGCTTGGGCAGGTTAATGTTAAGGGCCTCCGCATATGTGGGTTTAGTGTTGCTATGTGTGGGTGTTGGTGATGAGGGTTTTGAAGGGCTATATGTTGCTTGATGTGTAGTGTGGGTGTTAACGTTCTCCTCTTAATTGTCTAGCACAAGCTTGGCTGGAGAGAGATTTGCTTCCATTTTGGCTATATAAGTGCATCTCTCGCAGGTTGTAGTGTTGGGTGGTAGGAGGAGAGGGTTGTCAGTGTACATGAGACAATTGCTGCATTGCCCCAGTATGTCCAGATTCACCAGGTGGACAGGAGAAATCACCAAAAGCTGACCCTTGGGCATGCCTGGTTAGGTGCTTTTGTTTCCCCTTACCTTGGCAAGGTACTTTGCAATTATTGGCTTAGTGCCTACAATTAATTTCTCCTTATTAACAAGGAGAGTTGAGTGCTTGTGTCAGTTTAAGGCTTCCTAGTGCTTTCCAGCAGGTTTTAGAGCAAGTGCTAGTCATAGGGTCTCCAACCAGAAAGAGTCAGGAATCAATGCACTCTGCTCCTACTCTCACCAGGATCAGAATATAAGCACAGATTCCAAGCTGTCACCTATAAAGCAGTTATTAAGCTTTCTGGTGATCATCAGTCTCCAGGAAATAATGTAGCTGTATGTATGCATGTATGAATTTATTTATTTATTGATAGGGTGAGCAGAATACTCTATTGGCAATTTTTAGCTAAGCAAATAAGCAAAGGGTTATATTTGCATTAATCAAGCTGTTGTTAGTGTTTTTTATGATATATACTATTAAAAAAATTCATATAGTATATAATAAAAAAAAAAGATTATCTGCAATCAGTCAGATTAAATGTAATGATTTGTACAGATTATGACACTGCATGAAATTCTTGCATTATTGTAGATCACTCTCTTGGTGTATATGAATAAACCATACTTCTCTTGTTAATTTATTAATAATGAATTTATAACCGGGTGTCACAAAAATGTATTTTAATAGCAAAAATCTGAAGGTCAGTATCACTGCATGATCTCAAGCTTTATCCTAGATATTATATGTGGTTTAATTTGGGGTGTGAAAATCTAATGTCTCATGCTGCAAGTTAACCCTGTATCTCATAGTTTGAAATATCTAGCTATTTTGCTATGTGATAAATGTCCAGCAAAATCTCTCTTTGGTTGAAAACTAGGTGAAAACAGTCTTCACACTTCACGAAATATAGAGTTATTGTTGTTAGTGGTGCACATTAAGAAAAAAGTGAGACTTTAGCACCTTGCTGTTTTTACTTTCATGTGGGGAAAACACCTGCTACTACAGTGGCACTTTCCTTGGATGCTGTTTTCTTAACATCAATACTGGCTTAGCAATTGCTAAAAGTAAAGTAACTGTGTTGGACAAGCCCACAACATTGCATTTCAAACAGTATTGTATAATGAATAATTTTATATAAATATTTCTTTTAAATCATTTAGTCAGTCAGAATTCTGAATCTCAGAAAAACTTTTCTTACTTAGAATGGTGCAGAAGCAGTGCCATTACGTAAAACTCTGGATTCCATTCCATAGTTTTAAATTAGGGCAGAAACTGTAGCTGCAGAACATATGACTTTTATTTAGCAATCTGAGAGGTGGGCAGTCCTTAGAGCAGAGTGAGGTGCCTAAGGTGACATACATACATGATGCCACGAGATTACGCTAGATGCCTAATAAGTTGTCATGTAATGAGTACTAGGAATCGTCCACTGATCTCATCATTTGTGATAGCTTCCTCACTGTAACCGATATGTTACCTTTTTTTTGCTACTGCACTTGGCCAACATGAGATTTGATGAAAGAGAATTCAAATTCAGTAGACCATATTAAGTGAATCTTTCTGATTACCCAAAGCTGTCAGAAAGAGAGTACATACGTGTGCGTCCGTGCATGCTTGTGTGTGTGTATATATGTGCCTATGCATGTGTGCATCTCCCCATCCCAGTTAAATGCATAGCTGCAATGTTGTACCACTTTGGATTAGGGTATATTTCACTGAGTTGTGGTTTCAGTTATTCACAGTTTTTAAAGAATATAATGTCATCAAATCCCGCCATAAATAGTCATTAAACTCCCTTTTGTGGCACTGTATCTGACTTGGTTATATCTTCCAAAGACCTACAGTTTCAAGTCAAAAGGTTTTTTCTAACCTAAAAGCTACAAAAAATACATTTATGAGATGTATTACTTAGTTTTTTTTTTTATTTTGTCATTGTTCATACCCTAAAAGCAGCCTTTTTTTAATTAATTTAATCTCAGTTGTAAAAAGTTGTCTGTGCATTGACATATGTCTTATATCTACAATCTTCTATTTACAACTGACGATGAAAAGTTATATGTTAAATATTATTCATTTGCCAGTGATGGCCTAGCGGAAATGTATTGTCTGATTTAAATGAAAATGGTGGCTGTGACTTGGTGTTGCATTTGGATTAAATACTGTTTCATTTGATGTTGTGCATAAAAAAATATTTGTTTCTTTCAGCTTGCATATTGCTGCTTCTAATTTTAAAATATAATCACAGTCATTGGTACTCCTTAATGATAAAATATAACCTTTAGTGCCTGAAGGTAAGAAAGAAATACAGTATAAAAACAATAGGGAAAATAACATGACATACATTACAATGTCAAATGGCTGCTCTGAAGGAAATATTCTTTCATGTGCATGACCTTGAAAGCAAAGTTAATTGGACAGCAAATGAAGATAAGCAAGACTGAATGTGGTTACTACACATTTCATGAGGGGCAGTATAGTGATTAATTAAATAATGCAGACTGGTACAGATTAAGGGTTATGGTGCTGGACTGCAAAATTGGAAACCTGGTTTTCAGTTCTATCAGTGCTCACTTACACAGCGTTCTTTTTTCAAAATGTTTTTATTAATTTTATAACACAAAAACTTAACAGTATAGTATCAAGAAAAAACAAATAAACTATATACAATGTCCATAACAATTAAAAAGGCAATGTACATAAGAAAACACTTAATATTTCTCCAAAAGATTAGACAATTTTGTCCATGCAATTAAATTAGTTATTTTATTAGTCCTTGCTTTTATAGTAGCAGTCTTGAATTTACAAATGTATTTTACAAGATAAATAAGCTCAGCTTTGAAGACAGGAGTAGATTGAGATTTCCAATTTTAGTAACAATTTTCCTTGTGTAGAGAGGCACCATAGTAAAAATCCCTGCACAGTGTTTAACTCTGAACAAGTCATTTAACTTTCCTGTGATCCTAGGTATCTCCTTTGAAGTTAACATGTATGTCAATTTGGAAGTATCTAGTTATCAAACAAATAGGGAAACTTGACACAGGAATAACAGACAAAAACTAAACAGAGTTGTGAGAGGATGAAATCCTATTCCTTAGATTGTTGTCTGAATATGGAATAAATGCATGCTTGTTTTTTATTTGTTTAATTACTTATTAACTAGGTATACAGACTGTTGTTGCTTTGAACCTCACAAAGAGCAGAGAAACAATCAACAAATAAAACATTTTATATCCACACTACAAAGTTTGCTTTTTGTTCACTTCTTGCTTGTCTTCTCTCAGTTAGAGACCTTTGTTTATTTGTTTAATGTCAATATCTGAGTAATTCCACTGAAATTTTCAAGTTCATTTATCAAGTTGTACGTGCACTATCAAGCGCTTTGCATATATTACAGTAATACATATCATTAGGTAGACAAAAAATTAAAATGTTATGTTGCAAAGAATTTATAATATAGCTGTGATTGCCCAGCCATTCAAAACCTGAGGAGGGATGATTTGACAATGTTATAAAATTTTAGTTACCCCATTCTAAGAAGTGCCAGCAGGGCAATTACAACTACATCCTAAAAAAATGTCTTCTCAATGTTTTTTTTTGATCAGCTCTTTTTACTTCAAGTGTGTGTGTGTGTGTGTGTGTGTGTGTGTGTGTGTGTGTGTGTGTGTGTGTGTGTGTGTGTGTATGTGTGTGTGCGTGTGTGTGCGTGTGTGTGTGTATGGGTGTGTGCATGCATGTGTGTCACCTATCAGTCATTACAAGATTACATTGTTTACATTGTTTGTGTTTTTGGTAGAGAAGCAGTAGAGATATACATAAGTAGTGTTTTAAAACTAAAGCATTTATCTATACTGATGTTATCACTATACCTCCAAATAGTTTCTTACTTCCTTTTCACGTATGACTCATATGAATTTTTCTCACACCCTTTTTTCGGTGTGAAATAATTAGCTGTGGTCTTGTGTGTATATCTCAATGTGAGAATCAGGGAAGGACAGATAGAAACACTTCTTAAAAATAGATTGGCAGAATAAATCAGCAGTATCTAGCCCCTTCCTGTTCATGTGACTGTGTGTGTGTGTGTGTGTGTGTGTGTGTGTGTGTGTGTGTGTGTGTGTGTGTGTGTGTGTGTGTGTGTGTGTGTGTGTGTGTGTATGTGTGAGTGTGTGTATGCATATGCATCTGTGTCTGTACAGGGTTTACATGTGTGTATATGAGGCACACATTTGGTGAGAAAGAAAGATATTTCAAAAATAAAAATTGGCAAAGTTGGTCAAACCTTTCTGTCTTGATTATCTGTCAGATTTTATTGTGCAACAGAAACACTAAGAAAAAGAATGATGTTTCTTAATTAAAAAGCTTGTCACCCATCCTGAGCCAATAACATGCCAATAAATGCCAGTGTGACCAATTTTATGATCATAGTAAACCAAACTGACATAACACTTCTTAAAAACTATGTAGACATTGCATAACATTTCCAAACATCACCAACTTCCTCCATGTAATGCTGGCCAATGCTACTCTACCATGCCGGACTGGCAATTATTACCTGAGTAACATACACCACACCTACTCAAATCTTTGCTGGTAACAAACCAGCACCTGCATGTTTCTGCCCCTACAACCAAGTCACAATCTAGTCACTGAAAAAACACAGGCCTCAAATTCAACACTCCTGTATTTGGAAGCCTAGTGTTCAACCTTTGCACCAGCCCAGTTCAGCTAGCAGGCAGCTGAAAATCAAGTGGGGATCCAGACAGGATGAGACTGGCTATGACCATCCACCAGTGTGCTCGCATGCTGTCTCCCCGCTGGTTGTGTAAACCCAAGAAGTTCCTCACTGAAATGATGTGCTTCTCGAATTGTTAAAAAATATGCTAACAGAGCTAGTGCTACTGAGGGTCTTTTTCAATTATCACAGCCATGAAAACTATAAATCCAGCTACATAATTAACCCAATTTTTATAATTCATCTTTGAAGAAGCTTTCTTACCTAGAGCTGCAAAGGCTGCTGCCAGGTCCTTGGACCCAATATTGTCTGACCCCAATTGACTCTGAATACCATCCACATCTACTAATTCAAACTTATCAGTATAGTCCCCTCTAATGATCTTATCTTTTGTAGAAATGAGTACATGTGCCATGAATTGTGATCTTATTTCTAGACTCAACACCAACTAAAACAATACACATAGAGGCAAGAAATTGTACTCTACTTGGCTAAAAACTGTTGTCCTTGAGATGTCATCTGGGGATTGTTAATTCCTGTACCCAGAGAATTCTTTGAACTGTCCAAAGTAGAAACCCCTAAATTATTCTGTAAAACCTTGCAGGTAACTCCACCCAAACTAATTTGCAATTACCTCAAACCTTTTTTCTAAAATCAAATCAAAAAGTGTATCCCTGTTTTCCTCATGGAGGGCCTCCAAAAATTCTTCAAGATATTCCTCAGCAGATTGACTTGGTACATTATCATTCCTCCTTTGATCTCTAAATTCTCATAACCTTCATCTTCTGGGCCTCTGCATGGTGAACAATATCCTTAAGTTTGATCAGCATTCGAAGGGTCATCAATACACTTTTTTGTTCTGTGCCTTGGTTTCTTAGGTGGTACTCCATTTTTCTGATGTTCACCTTCTGCACTAGAGGATGTCCTTTTCTTAGCCTTAGTTGGGATTTACTGATCTTTTGCAGCTTTCAAGAAAGTATTTTTGCCCAGCAAGCTTTTAATGTATGAAGTAACAATAAACACATGGCTGTTATTAAAATAAACCTAATTATTAATCTCCCTCAAGAAAAAAATAAATAAACAGCATTTGTTCAAGAAAGATAACTGATGTAATTATAAACACATTCTGGAAAGTAATAAACTGAGACTTCACATACTAATAATAACTACTTAAAGTTGCTGTGAGTTGATGATGTGAATTATGATTCGAAAACTACAATTCTGGAAGGTACATCACTGCTTTATTTCCTGTATTAATCTTCATAACTATCATGATAGCTTAGCCTTTGTGTTCACAGGTGCTGTCAAACTATTCTGAAAGAATGAAGCTTGTTAATATGAATTATAAATAAATCAATGAACAAACTGTATCCACAAAGTAAATATTAATGTCTTACATGCTTAAGCATTAAAGCTCAACTGGCCTTGGAAGTGTTCTTGATTCTTTTTTTTATTAAGTTGAGAAATTCTCTCTCTGTAATGTTACTTGCCCTGACTCCTAATACTGACTTGGACTTATAAATAAGCATTTAATGTTGTCAGGTTGCTTGTCCTAACATATAATTGAATAACGTATGCCTGAAAATGTGAGTACTTTGTCCTAGTTACTATCCTTATATATTAAGTGTGCATAATATGAATTAATTGTGCATAACATTGCAATAAATAAACACCTGCATTAGAATGATTCTTATAATATTATTAGCCTGAAATGAGAAACCCCCGAGAGCGACATACAGTTAGTCTACCTACTTCTGCCGTGTAATGTAAGGAATTATTCAATGTTTACTATATTAATATCCTTGATTTACTAATGTATGGTGACACACTGAACATTTGTGCTTATTAATTAAATGAGCAGCCCTACATTAATGCTAAGAATGTATTATACAATACATCTTAGAATAAATCTCGTTGGTGCTACAAATATAATGAGCTTCACCTTCCTGAAAAACAAATTCTCCTTGACTGAATTAACCACTAAAAGAAACACTGCCTTTGATGATCAAGGCTGTAAAAGCCCAACATCAGCCAAACTCTTTTGACTGAAATGCATGCTGCATTAACATGATAAAACTCACATATAGAAAATGTTACCTAGGATAGCTCAAGTGAACAAAAGCTGGACGTAAAACCAATAAACCTGTCAAATGTCAACTAAGAATTGCTACCCTCAATACAGGTTCACTGACAGGATGCAGCCTGAAAGTGGATGGTATGATGGTAAGGAGGAGGCTGGACATCCTCTGTATCCAGCAAATAAGATGGAAGGGCAGTGCAGCAAAGTCACTTTACTTTGGATCTAGTGTCTACTACTCAGGAGGAGGACAGACTAGAAATGGTGTGAGAACTGTGGTGAGAGAGAGAGGCTTCAGAAGACAGTGAGGGATAGTATCAGATTTAGTAACATACTCATGGTCTATCAGACTCCAGTGTATGGATAGGGCACTATTGATAATCTCAGCCTATGCCCCACAACAGGGTTGTGATAGTGAGTAAAATGAGAAATGAAAAAGCTGGAAGGTAAGTTGTCAGGGGCATTAGAACATGATTTTAATTTACTAAGAAGTTTTTTTATAGTGCTAACAAGGATGGGTTTTAGAGAGAAGGGAGGGTGATGGGTAGTGGTGGTGGCAGAGGGAGAGGAGTTAGAGGAGGGAGATGTAGATGGAGGTGAAGAGTTTTTAGGGAAGGATGTGGTTAACTTAGCTATTGAATCAATGAAGAATTGTGGTGGTAAAGCATGCTGAGTTTCTGGTGAGTTTTCTTAATGCTAAGGTGAATGTCAAACTTTAGTTGTCAATAAGGACTTCTAGAAGCTTGGTATGGGAGATTATTTTGATCTGAGTCTTATTACGGCTTATTATAAGGAAGTAGTTTTTGTCTGTTTTGGTGTTTTTAGTTGGGGTGAATAGAATGATTTTGGTTTTGGATGCATTGAGAGCTAGGTGATTGTTTAGCATCCAATCCTCAGTGCTGTTAAAGGCAGCTTGAGTTTCTTGTAAGAGGGTGGGAAGAGATTTGGTGGAGTAAATGATAGTAGAGTCATCAGCATATTGGATGAGTTTAGCATTTGGGATGCAAAGATGGAAGTCATTTATGAAGATATTGAAGATTAAAGGCCTAGTATGGAGCCTTGGGGTATGCTGGTGTGGATGTGTTGGTAGAAGGAAGTACAGTTATTCCATTTAATGGCCTGAGAGTTGTGGAGGAAATATTGAGGTGAGAGAGCTTAGACAGTAGAAGGGTATGGTTAATGGTATCAAAAGCCTTGAATAAGTCTAAGAAAAGGGAAGATACAGTGTTTCCTGAGTCACAGATGTGGTTGATGTTCTCAAGGAATGATAGGAGGGCAGTGGTGGTACTGTGGTTGGGTCTAAAACCATGTTGTGTAGGGGTAAGGAGATGATTGTCTAAAAGGTAAGGTAAGAGTTGTAGATGAATACACTTTTCAAGTATCTTTGAGATAAGGGACAGGATGGCTATTGGGCAAAACTTAGAGATATCAGTGTTGTTGCCTCCTTTATGTAAGGGGATGATGAAGGCTTTTTTCCAGAAGGGGGCACATAGGATTCTTGGATAGAGCGGTTAATTAGTATACAGATGGGAAGGGCTATGCCCTCAGCAGCTGACTTGAGAAAGTTGGAAGGTAAGTTGTCACGGGCATTAGAACATGGTTTTAATTTTCTAAGAAGTTTTTTTATAGTGCTAACAAGGATGGGTTTTAGAGAGAAGGGAGGGTGATGGGTAGTGGTGGTGGCAGAGGGAGAGGAGTTAGAGGAGTGAGATGTAGATGGAGGTGAAGAGTGGTTAACTTAGCTATTGAATCAATGAAGAATGAGTTAAAGTTGGAGGCACGACTTTCAGATATTATTGATCTGTGCCTTTTTGTTTAACATTTTAATTGTGTTAGCTAGTCTGTGAAGATTTTTCTGGAGCCATTGCATAACTGCAATTTAAATTTTTCTAAAACTATCTCCACTTTATGCATTAAGATTGTTTGATATTTAGTCATTAATTTTTAATGACTTTAGTGTTATCTAATTTCTTTTGTTGCTCAAAACTCACTTTGGGTATGTCTTCTTGTATTTCTAACAGCTCTTTGTCCCACTCTTTCCTTTTATTACTAGTCCATCTTCCCATTCTTTCTTTAATATGCATTTTTAAGGAATCCCATAATATAACTTTAATAACTTGACCATCGTTATTCAAAGATAAAAAACTCTCAATTTGTTCCTTAAGGTTACTGTTAAATGCTTTTTATTTTATCATACATACTGGGATTCTATAAATAATCTGAAATTTCTTTATATCTGTGATATATTAATACTTAGTGCATTATGATCAGATAAAGGACAATGAATAGCTTTAAATAATAAACTTTATTAAGCAAATCTGTGAAAGCATAAATCCTACCAATTGCAGTTAGTGCTCCACGTGCATAAGAATAATAGGGAAAGAACAATGCTTATTTTCTGATTTTACTATTAAATCAACTAAATTATTATTACTAATCTGTCTGCTAAGAGCTTTATCTGATGCTAGAACTTTAGCTTTCTTCTGTTTGCTTGTGTCTTCTATACTAGATTTGCAGTTAAAATCTACAGCTAAAACTAAACTACCCTTCAATGGCTTTGCAATAATTTTAAGTGATCTTTACCCACTCTTGCACCTATTCCAGTGATCCAATAAAAAATAACTAGTGTATAGAGTTTGCCATTTTATTTATTTACTAAAATGTATATATTCCTTTGGGATCATTAATAGATTTCATGACCCTAGACATTACAGTAAATGTTCCCCAAAGTATAGCAGTTCCACTCCTCTTTTTATTAAAAGAAGCACATAACAGCATTTCATAATCTAGGTTATTCAGATCTATAGCGGTTAAGTGAATCTGTTGTAAAAATTGTTTCTTGTCAATTTAATTTTAAATATTTAATTAATGATTTCCTTTTGTTGCCATTATTTAATCCATTTACATTAACATATTATATATTTAAACTATCCATAATGTGTATTTAAGATGATTTCTTTTACCAAGAAATAATATGACACTTTTATAAACCATATTTATGTAGTTGTACATAAGATTCTAATGTATTCCTCCCTCACTATTTTAACATACCACATTTTTTGAATTCTTCCTTTATACAAACTAAACTACTAAAAATTGTAAATAACAAAAACAGAAATAAGTCTACAACTACAACTATATATAACTAATATAGCACAACCTACTATGGATACCAAAGTTCCTAGTTTCCGTATTGAATAGACATGCTATTATACTATGATGTACAAATAATAAGTTATAAATAAGAAACTATTAATGTAGTTGTATATTTTGCCATTTAATATTTCCCACACATCACTACATAAAGGTTTAATAATCCACTTCTGTTAATCACAAGTAATAAATAATCTGAAAAATAATGTAATACATATGTATTATGTAATAGTAATATAATTAGTTATTAAAAATCCAAATTATTCACTTATTAATATTGTTATAACTAAATTTCTAAATAAACAAATAGAACAGAGAGGGGCATAGAAAGATAAAGATATCTGTAAACATACAGTTGACAGGAAATCTTATCTTACCAAACTACTATACAATAGGAAAATTATTTCATACATGCATTTATTATGCTAATAGATATATACATATTTTATAACTCTAACAAAAGCTCTGAATTAATTTTAAAACTAAAAGTATCTAAATCTTAAATTTATATAACACTCTTGATATGATAAATATCAAAAAAATCTGAAAATCATTTGCCTCATTAAACTAATTCATAAGACATGTATATTACTTAAGCCAAAGGGAATATTTTGCTGTTCAACAGAGACACAAATATTTGCAGCCTATATTATATCTAAAAGTTACAATGTGCTGAATTCAAAACACATTCGCCCTTTCGGGGTTCAAACATCTTGAAAAATCCATTTTACTTTCTATCAAAATGAATGTATTGACTCAGCAATAAAAGACTCAAATGTCATTTCTGACTTACGAAATGAGTCATTTCAGATAGTGTTAGTGGATCCAATGACATACAATATGCAAAAAGCTTCAAAGTTCATGTGACTATATTTCAGCTTTCAGAATATTTTCAAATATTATTTATGCAACTTTCTGTGTAAATTATATGAGACCTTATACATTCACATTTATACTATATGTAGGTATATGTAATATATATGTTTCTGATAAACACTTTACTACTTAAATATATTTTTATATATTATTTGTCTTATTTGCCCACTAATATTCAACCTTATTTTATATAATGTGCATTTCTAAAAATCTCTAATCAAAGAGTTATTTGATCATTATCTCTCTATTACCTATTACAGCATTTGTATATATTTTAACTTACTGATACTGCTGTTTTATTAGTATTGCATAAAGGGCATTTTATTCATTGATTTCTTGTGCATTTGCATATTAATCAAGAGGTGTTTACCCTTCTTATTAATTCTAGTATTATATGCAGTCTTAACTACAACTGAAATAATTCCTACCTGTTTAATTTAGATACATGTCTTTAGCAATTGTGCACTGCTGTTCTGGTCTGAGTTTCACATCCTGACATCAGTATTTAATTACAGCATATGAAAATGACAATTTGCAACATACAGCAGCTGCTAAATTCTTCTGTTGATTTATCATTCTTCTTAATTCCTCTAAACCATTCTAATCAGTAACACACATCTTACTTACTCTTTCTCATTAATATATACAATTAAGGTTAATAACACTGCAGGATAAGCTGCTGACATTCAATAAAATGCAAAAAATTATATGTCAGAAACAGCACAACATAAAATATTACTATACTATTGTTTTTCCAGTTCTTTACTTCTAAGTAAATATGTTAATGAGGTTATTTTTGAGTACATTTCTCACATATGCACTTGAAAATAAACTCAAATCTCTTCTCCTCATTGTCATGATTGTGATTAAGGCACTGACTGCTTTCACAAACTTCAGCAATGAACTTTGAATTCTTCTAGGAGCCAGATTTTCATCCAAACAAATCAAGAAGGAAGCAGGAAGTAAAACAAGCAAGAATCAAGCAATTTCACACAACTAGAGCATTCTTTTTATCTTGAGCTTTTTAAGTGTTAATTGCTTCATAAATGACCCATAAAAGGAATGTGTTATACAAGAACAAAGAAAGCATAGTTGCTAGCATTTCAACATTTCTAATTATCATCTTAATTAAATATGAGCTTCAGGTAACCTAGCAACCCACAAACTAAGTAAAGTTAAAACAAATAAAGTAAAATTCTTAACTTAAAAAGTTACCAAGTCTATTAATCATAATTTAATAAGATTCTGTTATAAGGAATATTTCTTTAACATTTAGAAATGCATTTATAAGTAAGTGTAAATGAAATATATTAAGCCCTTCATTATAAATATAGTAAGACTAACTTTTTTATACCCGCTATCACATAAAATGCTTTAATTTAAATATAAATACACACCTAGATATATTTTGAAGCTTAAAGTCCTATGCAAACCCTTTATTTAGAAGGGAAATATTTTGTTTCAGGAAAATAAAGATTCTACATCCAAAAAATAAATGTCACATGTTTTTAAGCTTTTTTAACTTTAGAAACAGTTTACATGAATTCAGCTCACTCTGCCTTTTCAGAGATACAGTATTCCAGTCCATTTCTTCAGTGTTCTTAGGGATTTTATTTGTATTAACAAATGTAGACACCTCATCCAGTGGGTAAAATATTTTGATTCCTTCAGTCAGAAATACTTTGATCTTTGCAGGCAATACCAAAGTGGATTTAATATTGCTGTTTTTAAGTTCTTTAATCAGTGGTGAACAGGATTTATTTTTGCTCATAACTTTATTGGAGTAATCATTGTCAAATTTGATTACATGTGCACCTATTTTTAATAGGTGGGCTGGACCATGCTGTTTTTAATATTTGTCTTTTTCCATGCTGGACATAAATTTGACAATTATTGAATGTGGTGGTGAGTTTTCTTTCTTTGATGGTGCTCTCAAGGATCCATGTGCCCTTTCAATCCCAAATGATAAAGTTTCAGGGAAATTTAACATTTATAGAGCCAGGTTGTTAAACAGTTTATTATATTGTCTTTCTCATATTGTCTAGGTACGCTATAAATCCTGATATTATTTCATCTCGTTTCCTAAATCATCAAGTTTATCTAAAAGCCAGTTATTTTGTTTTGAAAGAAATTCAGTCTGAGACTCACCTTCAGTTATTCTGTCTTCATGATTATTTAAAGCTTTCTCTATACCGGTGATCTCTTCACCTTGTTGTTTCATAAGTATTTTTAAATGCTCCATTGTCTTTCTGGATTATTCTTTGAAGCTTTCTGTTTTAGTGTGTGGTTTGTTCATTTTTAGTAATACATCCTACATACTAGATATTATTCACTGAATATCTTTTTTATGCAAGAATCCTGAATACCATTTTTAATGGCTCATATTGAAATCTCTTCTTTTTTAACAAAGCTGATGAAATTCACAAGAAAATCACAGCTTTTGACAAACTTTTATTTATTATTTATTTATTTATTTTACATTTGTTTACCAGGAAAGTCCAACTGGATGCATGTCCATTTTCAGTGGAGGCCTGGGGAGAAAAGCTCCATAGTTCAATTTTAAGGAAAATATAAGGTGTATACGGAAGCATTCAAATTTACATAGTACCAAACTTAACATTGGCTAGTAACATAGCATTTACATAGACTCAACACATCTTTTTACAGTTTTAGGTCAAGGCATTACATAATGGTGAATATTGTTAGTAGGGGTTGCTTTTTGCTTTATACAGTTGACTTGTGAGCAAGTTAGCCACAGTAGGGAGTATAGTAGCAGAAGAAGAGACAGAGATGGGAAATTGGATGAGGTTTAGTGAGAAAAGCAGGAGGAGTAAGTAGCTTAAGTATAGAGTAAGAGTAGAGGTATAAAGAGAAAAGTGTAGTGGATAGCTAGAGTGTTCTAGCAGTGACATATGGGTGTGGACTAAGGGGTATGAATTAGTGGTGGAACTGGAAGGAAGTTAGAGAAGTTGCATTCTTTTTATGATGAATATGAAGTCAGAGGGCAAGAGTAAGGGGAGAGGGTGGGAGGGGGGGGGGTCAGCCAGGTTGGGAACATTTGCATATCAATGTGTGCTTTAGGTGTTCTTTCAAGAGTCTTTTAAATGTAATCTTTGAGCCTGCTGAGGTAATAGCAGTAGGTAGGGTGTTCCAAATTTTGCTTATGTAGTTAGGGAAGAGGGAATCCCCTGCTGTGTTGTTGGTCTTGGTGACCTTGATTAATTTTTTGTCACTAGAGTGAAGTTGTCTAGTTTTAGCTTGTAGTTCTAGTAGAATGGCCAGAACTGGAGTTTTGTCTAGGAGTAGTAGGAGATTATGGGCAAAGGAAAGTTGTTAATAATTTAGGAGATTAGGGAATTCAAGCTAGTTGTAAGTCCTTTATCTTAATATTAGAGAATATAAATAGCTATTAAGTATCTTCAAATTCTAATTTATGATTAAATTTTCTATCAGAGAAAAGATTTCAGCACAGAGCTTTTACCCATTGCTGTTCTCAGTTAGCCATCTTGGCCAAACTCCCAGATACTTTGCTCTCTTGACAACTGACTACTCACTTAGGACTGATGGAATCCCCCAGAAACCTAATATCTTCAAAAGCATCTAAGAAAGAACAAATAATAAATTAAACTGGACTCCGTGCCATGTTTACAATGTTAAAAAAAACAGCAGTACTATGTATTTGATTTATAAATAAAAATAAGGCTCAGTATGTTCTCTTTTAACATGTGACAATTACAGTGAAGTATTTGAAGAGTTTCTTATCATGTTGGTGCATTTTTTTTCTCTCTATTAGACAGTGAGCACTCACAGGCCTTAGCTATGTGGTCATTACATTAATATAGGAGCATGATGGTTGTGAAACTTCTTTAATGTTCAAATCAATATTGTGAAAATGAGAATGTCAAGCTGTAGTTAAATGGAAAAGTGCTTGGTTTGTAGTTTGTTTAATTCTGTTTATCATTTAAAAATGATGTTCTGTGCTTCATTATACTTTATTTTGCAGTACAATGTATACGTTTTGATGTAGAGATGTTGCTTTGCATTTTGAAAATATTTTCTGTTTTTTTAAGTAAAGTGCTGCAAATGTGTTGTGAGGACTGAAGCTTTATCACTAAATCTCAAAATACTACTGGGGATGCATGCTACTCTAACTATGTCTCCATGATATGGAACAAATACCTCCTCTCCTTAAGCAAATTAAAGAACCTCAATCATTTAAGTCACAGCTCAAACAACACCTGAGACAATCCTAGATTTGTCAGTGTCTTTCCCCTAGTTAACCTATTACAGCTGGGAGACACCTCCAGATGTTTCTGCAATTACATCCCAGTGACACCTCTACGCATCAAATATTGCTTGTTCATATTTACATTAATAATTCTAAAACCACGCCACATACAAAGTATTAAATTACATCTTTAAGTAAGCATACACAATGGCAGACACAACTGTATCGATATTTTAGTGCAGGTAAAGATGTTTTTCATATAATATTTATTTATATTATTATAAATTGCATGTTTTTTTCTAAATATCTCAGCAACCAAGTAGCAAAAACAGAACTGCTTAGCCTTATACGAAAGCTCTCAGCTGGGTAAACAAACCACTGCTAACTATGTGTATAACTTGTGCGGTTGCTGAAATATTGTAAGTTTATAAAATATTACAAACTTAATAGTTACTATGTTTAATGTCATTTATAAAGTCCAGTTTAATACCTAGAACCTAAAAAATACTACCATTATAAAAATAGTTTGTTATGAAGAGTTTGCCATTTACACTTCTTTAGTAAACCTTATGGTTCCAAAGATATGAACATTTGTTTGAAATGTGAGAACATAATTTGATTTTATCAATAAGCTTAGGCTCCGTCCATTGGAATTTACAATGCAAACTTCTAGAGCTCCATTGGAGGAAAGTAGTTATTGGTATGTGCACAGCCACACTCACATATTGAACCTCAAAAAAAAGGTCCTCTTACTTAGAAAGAAACTCATGGAATAAAATGTGAACATTTTAATTGGAATGAAACTCATAAAATAAAATATTGTTTTATAAAAAAAGTTTTTTTAATATCTACTAAATATAGAAGTTACTTGCTTTACAGTGTAACTACATTACTAGTTTAGTGTTTGGCATATGCAGAAACTGCTTTTTGTAAACACACTCTACTATAGCAACCTTATATACTATGTACAGATTCCTGATATATATATAATGTTCTTTAAAGTACCGTATATAATACATACATTTTCCCCGGGATTTATGAAGCTCGGTGCAAGGCCGGCGTTAGGCTTGCACCAACCGTGCAGTGTGCAGATGGCGCAGTAGCGCCATATACATATTAATGAAGGCATGCTGCCGCCACATCCACGTGCATAGGAAACGTGTGCGAGTGCATGGGGCGTGTCGAAGTGCCGCACGGAGGCGTGGACATGTCGGCTATTTACGTGCAACCTAAAATGCTGAATATTACAGCCTGCCTGCAATAGTAATCACACCTGCCAGTGTCCGTGGATACTGAAACGTATGCAAAGCATGCAAGACAGTTCTTGCGAACACAAAAATAAGAAGCAAACACAAATGCACGTAGCCGAATATTGAGTCCCCATCCCTCGAACAAGACATTTTAAAACCCTGTGCCCATATTCTAATGCAGTGTTGATAGTTATACCAAGTGGAAGTGAAATGCATCATGTCAGCACGTCGCCAATAGCTAAGTCTAGGCCAATGGTCAGGGTTACCACTTGTCCCACATTGTGAGGGACAGTACCCATCTGGGCAGTTGTGTCCATACCTAAACCATTATAAATGTAAAATATCCTGTGACCGTATGACATCGTTATGTCCCACATCTCATGTAATAGTCACATACAATAGTTATTTCCATATGTAACATACCTACATGTTACAAGAAATCAAATAAGCAAGTAAACAAAACAGAAGAAGCATCTAAACTGCTACAACAATAAGCTTACATTTAGGCATAAAACAAAAGTACTATCCGTTGTACTGACCATGGGTATGTGTTGGCCTGTAAAATCTGATGTGTGTCCGGAATATATCCCATTATGGCCATATGAAAAGGTGGCAACCCTACCAATGGTCAGAGCATTTGGCCAAAATCTGCCCATTTGCGGTCCAAGCCATCCCTGTCAGGATGGGTCAAAGATATACGGGTATTACCCGGGCCTACCTACCATGTCATGAAAGATAAGTATTTGCATGTACCTATGTGCATGATGTACAGCATGTGGAAGGTGAAAAATGCTAGGGTAGTCCTTACAACCATACAGGTACCAGAGATATGTAGTGTATGCAATGTGTTCCCTTGACTGTGCCATGGGCCATTAACCAGAGAAGGGATGGATGGAGTGTGTGGAATATGGGTGTAGGGGGGGTGGGTAATGTAATAATCTGCAAAGGGGAGACTGTGTTGGATGCACAATAGGTGAAATGGAGGTGTATGAGGGAGCAGTGGATGAATCAGAAAGAAACACAAAGAACAAACATACACATCTGCAATACAACCTGACAGGCCATACTGTAGAACACAATCACACAAACATATGAATATTAAAATGTGCGATGCACATGTGCAGAAATGTCACTGGCACATACCCACATAATGGTCTGGACGGAACTGAGCATCCAACTACAACACACCTGGATGCATAATTGAATACCCATCATCCCTTCTACAGCACACAACCCCCCCATTCCTGAACATCCACCAAATCCAGCCATACTCGGGCTGCTAGCTTGGCACAGCCATATCTGCACATAGTGACAACTACTCATATCTAGTAGGCAGTGTCGCCCTAGGCAGTGTCAGGATTGCAAACTATGTATCCCTTGCATATAAAACCCTATCACATTTTCATAAATCCAAAAAAATTGAAGGTTATTGGCTTGTTCAATTTTTGGATATCCCTCATGGGATAAGTATCCTGTGTAAACATTAGACTTGGTATCACGACACGATGTCCAGTCCTTTAGACATCTGGACACAAGTTGTATGTGCAGTAGTGGTTCACGAGACTGCCCAGCCTCCAGCCGGTCATGCAGAACCTACCACCCGGGATCAAACACCTGCCCGTGATGCACGTCTCCCCACATGAATTATCGAGAAAATATAATTTACACATTCACATAGTGGCAGTTGGATATAGGGTGATTAAGGTGCTGACGTAAGCAGGGTACCTCCTGTCCCACTTTGTGAGGGACAGTCCCTGTTTGGGTAGGTGTGTCCTGACCAAGAATGATACAATGGCAAATGTCCTGTGATTGTAGGAAATAACTATGTACCATATTTCATGTAACAGTTGCCTAAAACAGTTATTTCTGTATGTAAAATACATAAATCTTACAAGAAACAGAATAAGCAACTAAACTGCTACAGGAATAAGCTCTCATCTATGAAAATAATTAAAGTTCTAAACCCTGTACTGACCCTGGGTATGTGTTGGCCTACAAAATCTGGTGTGTACCGAATATATCCCATCCTGGACATATGAAAATGTGGCAACCCTACCAATGGTCAGAGCATTCGCACAATAACTGGCCAGCCTCTTAATCCCTCTTAAAACCA